>NW_026613730.1:0-49585 GCF_903798145.1 Danio aesculapii | reverse complement strand
TACACAATGTGACTTAGGCAGTTTCTCAATTTTTTGTTCTGCTGTAATATAGCACTCTGTTTCATTGGACTGTTAATGTTTTGGTGATTTTTATTTTATGTGCCATTGTATATTTTCTGATGACAGCACTGATTGATTTTGATCAACTAGTTTTTCCAACATTTCATCTTCAGAACTGATCAAATAGATGCCATCATTACTGTCCTACAGTGTTTACAATTGCTGAGCTAATCTCCAATGATGAATTTCATATAATAGGGATGTAACGAATCACAGTGAGTCGGTTGAAAATTTATTCAAATTGTGACAATTCAAATCGGTAATAATGTTAAATAAATCGCAATACATTTTTTGAGCAGAAGTGCTTTACCTGCACTTCAGCGGCGAGCATGAGGTGGGGTGGCAGAGTGAATGACTTTTTTATTATATTTTTATTTGTTTGTTTGTGGGCAGAATGATGGCTAAGTGCTTAGGACAGTCGCCTCACAGCAAGAAGGTCACTGGTTCGAGTCACGGCTGGGCCACTTGGCATTTCTGTGTGGATTTTCCATGTTCTCCCATGTTCATGTGGGTTTCAGTCCAAAGACATGCGCTATAAGTGAATTGGGTAAACAAAATTGGCCATAGCGTGTGTGAATGCGAGAGTGTATGGGTGTTTCCCAGTACTAGTTTGTTTGAAGGGCATTCGCTGCCTAAAACATATGCAGCAATAGTTGGCGGGCTATTTCGCCCTGGCGACCCCTGACAAATATGGGACTAAGCTTTGTTTGTTTATCATAATTAATTATTGACTATTTTATTATTATTTTTGTTGGTGGTAGATGTGAAGAGCTTTTACAACTTGTTAAAATTAGAAGTTATACACAATGTGACTTAGGCAGTTTCTCAATTTTTTGTTCTGCTGTAATATAGCACTCTGTTTCATTGGACTGTTAATGTTTTGGTGATTTTTATTTTATGTGCCATTGTATATTTTCTGATGACAGCACTGATTGATTTTGATCAACTAGTTTTTCCAACATTTCATCTTCAGAACTGATCAAATAGATGCCATCATTACTGTCCTAAAGTGTTTACAATTGCTGAGCTAATTTCCAATAATGAATTTCATATGATAGGGATGTAACGATTCACAGTGAGTCGGTTGAAAATTTATTCAAATTGTTACAATTCAAATCGGTAATAATGTTAAATAAATCGCAATACATTTATTGAGCAGAAGTGCTTTACCTGCACTTCAGCGGCGAGCATGAGGTGGGGTGGCAGAGTAAAATGACAGCGGTGAAGTTCACCAGACAATTCACAAACTGTGTGCAAATACTGTAAAAACACGTTTACATACACTAACAGAACAACGAATATGAGGTACATAAACCGTCAGCACAGTAAAAAATACTGTCATAGATGTCTATACGCAAAAAAAAAAACTATTAATAAGCCAAACCATGCGGACCAGATGATTTGCAGCTTTGCTTGCTCTCACGAGTGTTATGAAGATCACATGTGCATCAGTGTTTTCATAGCGAAAGTGTGAAGATGTTTTTCAGACTGGAAGGTTACCGAGAGTTGTTCTCTTACAAAAGCAGGTATAAGATAATTTTTACCCTCTCCTTTTCAAATTAGTTTTTGCATATTTTAATAATTTGCTTATTATTATTGAATATTTAAAAATGTTCAAGATTAGCTTTTCTTAGGTGTATCACACTGATACTTATACTTAAAGAATTATACAAATAATATTAATTATTCACCTTCATAATCATTTTTAACTCCTGTCTCTATCCTAATATATAATTAGTAATTTTAAAATTAGTTTTTTTTATTCCAGTGACAAGTCCCCTGGATCAGAGGGCCTATTGAACACCTCTGTACACACTGCTCTCTCGTTTAGGAAAGGCTTTCCTCTCCACACCAGCCATCTCAGTCATCAGTGAAAGAGTTTTCAGCAGCAGGAGATTTTGTAAATGTGCAAAGACCTTAGCTTATGGCAGAAAACATGGATATTCTGATTTTTCTTTTTAAACATGTAAAATCCCAGCACAGTCACAGTTTTAGTTTATATTATTGAGCTTTTTTTTTATTTATTTGTTTTTAAAATGATTATTTTGCAAAAAAAAAAAAAAAAAGTGCAGCGTTTAAGAAAAAAAATAAGAGGGCCTCTTCACCTTAAATTTTAAATAATTTTGTTAAAAATTGTGACTAAATCATGAATTGTGAGATTAGTATCATGAATCCTATCGAATCGTGAGTCAGGTGAATCGTTACATCCCTAAGATATAATGAGGATGGGTGTTTGATTTCCGAAACACTGCAAGCAGTCAATCGATCACAACAGACTTGGCCATATCTGACCAATCAGGGGTGCATTTCCCAAAAAAATGACATAACTTGCGCCTGAACTATCATAGTACAATGCACCGTTTGGGGAAAAGAATGATGTAGTGATGAGTGTTTCCCAAAACCCGTAGTTTCTCTGTCGCAGATCTATTGTTTGAACCATGTTAGTTATAACATAAAACGCCTATAACGATGCTCTAAACGGGGCAGAGAGTAACAACTTCTTTAGAAGAACCCCATAATTCCTTTCTGCACAAATGATATTGTTTTACACGCACATGTATTTAAAAAAAAATCCAATATTAGTTTTGGTAAAAAACATGCACTCGTTTTCCATATTAATTGAAATAAATGTAGGGCCTATGTTTCCTTTACAAATATTATTGAGAACATCATATATTCTATTCTAAATTAACATAAAATTCACTTACAAAAGCAAACACGTATTCTAATAGCATATTTAAATCATATAAATAAATAAATAAATAATAAGGCTATTTATTAATATTGAAATTTAATATTTATTATTTATTATGAAATGAAAAAATCATACTTTAATATAATATTAATAATATTGATGATGATGATGATGATTATTATTATTATTATTAATAAGTAGGATATTGTTTATTTACTTCTTATTTTTTGAAAAGTCTTTTTTTACAATTGACACATGCAAACCACTGCAAAATGTTCTAACCAACAGTGCCCAAGTCATATACAGTACAGATACTTTACTCTATAAATTAAAAGCATTAACGTATGATTTTTTGTTTTGTTTTCACAAGCTTAGGAGATGTAACATAAATTCCACTTTTAAATAATAGGTCACCTATAGCTTTCGTCATGAGCCACGGCTGTGTTCAAAATGACACCAATGTTTTTCAAAGTGCACTGCAAAGGGAGCGCAATTGTAAACAAAGAGTTGCTAAAATGGAAACTTTAAAAATGCTCTGAAGGCAAATTACACCTAGAGATGACTTGAATGCTTTTTTTTTATATAATTCCAAGTTTAAATAGTTAGAATGTTCTAATGATAGGGCATAGGGGTGATAACTAGGAATAAAACACAGCCAGGAACAATGTTTCTAACTACAGCTCCAGAGGTGTAATTGCAAGCATACAAGTTTCCAACGCAGTTTGCGAATGTTTGTTGAAACGATGGATTTGGACAACGCCAAATCAACGAACTTTGCTTGTAATGATGGAACTTGAGACCTTAGTTGGCTAACATTGGTTTTCGGAAATGCACCCCCAAGCTGAGCACTCTTGGAAAAGGGGATTTAGAAACAACAAACCTTCAAAACAAACCACTGAAATTTTAGGCAAGGTAATATGCATATTATAAGAAAACTAAAAAGCTTTTTTTTTTTTACTTTGGGTGGATGTTAACTGATTATGACCCTTTGAAATACTTCTGATTGGTCAGTTATGACATTCAAGGTTTGTCAGTGGCCGATAACAACCAAACTAATAGTATTAGAAATTATCTTGATCGTGTTTATAAGCATATAATATATATTTGTGTAGGCTGCATCTAGCCATTTGTTTCAAAGAGCTAGAGAATTTTTACAGCTCAGATCAATGTTTTGTGTCTAACTGTTTAGTTTTAGGGTGCTGAGTATATGAGTAAAAAGTGATATACTGTACATTAATTGTATTTTTACATACATTAAAAAACAAAACCACTTTAGTGGGCTTTATTCTGCGATAAAAGCTTATAAAAATAGATAAAATTAATAAGATTTCATATATAAAGATTCAAATATGAATAGTCCAGAAATGGATTAGCATTATCCCTCAAAAACAGATGTCTAAAACAACATTTGAAACCTTTAAAATAGCATAAAGGGGCACTTTGAAGTATAAAGAACAGAGATTTGTACCTTGTAGTATTTGTTGGTGGTGTCGTTTTGAAACAGGATAATGCATTTGCAGTCCAGGCGCCAGTAGTGTCTCTTCCTCTGTTGAAGGGGTGAGGTGAGAGGTCAAAGGTCAACAAGAGGTTGGTGATGGGGGTCAACGTCCCCCATAAGACAGGAGGAAGAAAGTGAAGGGTAAACAGAGCTGTAGAGAAGAGGAGGAGGCAAGAGAGAGAGAGAGAAGAGGAGTAGAGAGAGAGAGAGACGAGAGAGAGAGAGAGAGAAAAAAGACCCAGGAGAAAAGTTAGAAAGAAAAGGCTAGAGGAGTAAATTGCTACACAGTTAATTCAGAAGTTTTACAGGAGGCTGAGAGCAGGTCAATATATCAATGCTGAGAAAATGCCGCAGCCAATTTTTCCCATTCTATGTGAAAATACTCGTCTGGAAGCGCTGAACGGCTATGAGTGACATTTACTGCTATTCATCCGTACAGATCAATATCCACTCTAATAGTAGTCCTGCAGGGGATGCTCAGAATAGACCTGAACAGACTGTGATTTAAAAGCTGAGGATCTGCTGATATTATAGTTTGAGTGCGATGATTGATGCAGAAAACAAAGAAATATCAATACGTTTGGAAGTAAGTATAAGGGTAGTGTAAAGATTAGACAGAAAGCTACAGTCTGTGTGAAGGAATTGTTCACAAAAATATCAGGAAAATTCTGGCTGTTAAAGGAAGAGTTACACAAAAATTTATTTTTATACACAACTTCTATCATTCCAAGCACAATTCTTTGTACAATGTCTGTTAAATAGTTTCCAGTTATTGTGATTTCAAGACTTAAACTGAGCAAAATAAATAAGATAAAATAAATAAATCTTAGTTTATCCATATTTATATCAGCCGAAAAATCTAGAACACAATATAGAAGAATATCTATGTCATTATTGTTCATATTATGAAAGCGATACGTTTCAAGACTTATTATTGAGATAAAATAAACTATTCAAAATTTACTCATATTTCTATAAGTCAAAAACTTGAAAGAATATTTCTGTCATTATTGTCTATAATATGAAAGTTATATGGTATACACAACTTCTATCATTCCGAGCATAATTTTTTGAAGAATGTCTGTTAAGTAGTTTCCATTTATGTGGTTTCAAGACTTAAACTGGGCAAAATAAATCAGATAAAATAAATAAATCTAGTTTATCCATATTTCTATCAGGAGTAACTGTAGAACACAAATTTTAAAGAATATCTATAACATTATTGTCCATATTATGAAAGCGATAAGTTTTTAAGATTTAAATTGACCAAAATTATTTAGATAAAATAAATAAATTTATTGATATTTCTATCAGTCACAAACAAAATAACATATTTTGAAAAGAATATCTTTGACATTATTTCATATTGTGAAATGAATATGGTTTAAAAACTTAGAGCAAAATAATAAGATAAAATAATCTAAATTTACTCGTATTTCTAACACAATTTTTGAAGAATATCATGACATTATTGTTCATATTATGAAATGAAAATGGTTTTGACGACGTAAACTAACCAAAATTGTTAAGATAAAATAAATAGATTTAGGTTAATTTATTTAGATTAATTTACTCGTATTTCTAGCAGTCAGAAACTAAAGAATAGAATTTTGGAAGAATATCTTTGTCATTATTGTCCATATTATGAAAGTGATAAAACTGACCAAAATAATAAGATAAAATAAATAATCTTAATTTACTCATATTTATATCAGTCTGAAAAACACAATTTTTGAAGAATATCTTCGCCACTATAATAATTTTACTTTCAATATGTGGGTCAGATATTACAATAAGTTTCCAATAGTTAATGCATTTAATAACATGAACTAAAAATAAACAATATTGTACAGTATTTACTATTTATACTTTAATATTTACTTGTGCATTATTGAAAAAATCCAAATGAATGCTTATTTACATAGTTAATGTAGTCTGAGTTAACAAACTAAAAATGAACAACTTAATTTCCATGAACTAATGTTTAATAATAATGAATAAATACGGTAATAAATGTACTGCACATTGTTTGTAAATACATTAACTAATACAACCATATTGTAAAATGTTGTCATAGTGGTATGGGAATAAATACAATTATACTATTTACATATTAAAATTGAAGTATTAAATGCATATAATATTTAATATGATTTTTAAAAAAAGTGTTTAATTAATGTCAGCATTTTATTTTGAAGTGACTTTCCTATACGTACGTATACAAGTCTTCAGAAGCCACATATTAAATTATTTTTTTATTTTGTTTGTTTGTTTCTGTGTTTGTATATTTATTGAATAAGATGCTCTGCCTATTGAGATAGCGAGGAAGAAAAAAAATCAAATTATATATGCGTTTGGAATGATATAAAGATATAAGGGTTTATTTTTGGGTGAACTGTGCCTTCCAGGTCAGCCATGAGTAAGTGCAAGTACCAGTGTGTCTTTGTTGCTGTAGTGCACCATCCAGCCTTCCTTGATAGCGGTGCTGGAGCGTCGTGTGGTCCTGCCTGACCGACTGCACTACTCTCATCAGAGGGATATTAGAACTGCAGACACAGCACATCATTCAGGAGGTCTTACAGCAGACAATGAAACATTCAGACGAGCAAAGATGCAACAAAACATCAACATTGGACCCTTTTCATCTCCTAACACTATTTTTATAGTCTCACAGCAGACATTCCACTGACTCTAAGTACATTGTAAAAAAATTTGGTTGCCGGTAAAACTACAGTACTGTTATTGCTAATTTATAGTGTGCTTGTAAAATTTTGCTGGTAATACTGTAAAAATTGCCAATAATACTGTCACATTTACAAGCACACTGTAAATAAATAATTACAATTGTGCTGTAAAACTACAAAACAGTTGTAATAGTTCATTTACAGTGCGCTTGTAAAGTTTGCTGTTAATACTGTAAAATTGATGGTAATACTGAAAAATTAACAACCACAACATGAATTAATAATTACAATTGTGCTGTAAAACTACTGTATAGTTGTAATTGTTAATTTACAGTGTGCTTGTAAATTTTGCCGGTAATATTGTAAAAATTGCCAATAATACTGTCATATTTACAAGCACACTGTAAATTAATAATTACAATTGTGCTTTACAACCACTGTATAGTTGTAATTGTTCATTTAGAGTGTGCTTGTAACATTTTGCCAGTAATACTGTAGAAATTGCAGGTTATACTGTAAAAATTGCAGATAATACAGTAAAATTTACAAGCACACTGTAAATTAACAATAACAATTGTGCTTGTGCTCATACGAATTGTGCTGTAATTGTTATTTTACAGTGCGCTTGTAATTACAGGTAATACTGTAAAAATTGCTGGTAATATTGTCAAATTTACAAGTGCATTGTAAATTAATAATTACAATTGTGCTGTAAAACTACAGCACAATCGTAATTGTTAATATACAGTGCACTTGTACATTTTACAGTATTAAATGGCAACCAAAATTGCCAGTAATACTATTAATTTTACAGCAAATTTTTTACAGTGTATCTTTATAAATGCTGTACATATCATAGGTTGCATTTACAACCTGGTATTTGTCAATCTAAGGACAAGCGAATGATACTAATGAAGCTGTAAAAGAAGGTCTAACCTGCATTGGTGTGCATTTACAGTGTTCGGATCACAAGTAGTCAGCAGAGAGGTATTACTGTTTCAACATGGTGTTAAAATACACCTCTTGTGATTTCACTGAGAATTTTTTACTCTTATTTCATCTTGCTCTATCCATTTTGGCGAGAACTAGAGCAGTGCAGTATGCGAAAAGGGTCCATTACCAGTGAACCGTTTGCAAAAAAGAATGTGTCTTAATGAAATATATTTCATTTAAATTTATTATAATTTTTATTGTTATTATTAATATTAGTATTATTTACATTTATCTTTTGTAATTTATTTATTTATTTTTTGACAGAGTTAAAAAAATAGCTTCTAATTGATTTTAAAAATGAATTTACTAAATGAATATAATAAATTAATTTTAAAAAGATTATAAAAGAAAAATATTATATAAGAAAGATATAATAAATGTATGATATATATATAATTAATGAATTATCTGTCCTGTAATCATAATATGCATGAAAATGAATAATATTACTTGGTGTTTTGTTTCCATATATGTTCCTTGCATACAGTTCTGTTGGAAAACGGTAGTGAATTGTCTTGTATCCAAATACACATTAATGCACTTTTATTTTCCATTAAGCCTAACACATTCAAGTCACAGACAGTTGTACAAGGTCCTATTTTAAAAAAAGGCAGTGGCAACACTATATAAGGGTCAGGGTCTCAAACTGAAGGCTGGCCCACACAGACAAAAATGCTTTTAACATGGAAAATTCGAAATAGAATTGCACAAAAATGGAATTGTCCAACTGTTGCTCCATACTTTGTTTGCTCATACGAGTGCTTTTTTCTTTTTGATTTGACTGATGCAGCAGCTCTGAATACAAAACTAGCTGTCTATTCTTAATTGCTGGTCAAGAAAGGACATTATAAGTAATAAAATAAGTAGTATGATACCTGTATTATAGTCACGTTGTTTTCAGCATTACATAAAAACCCTGATTTGGCTGGTTTTCATTGTAGCCTATGTTTCGGCGATTGTTTTAATTTTAAATTTTTACAAAAAAATTTGAAAATATTAGCAAGACATATGTTAATTATTTGCAGTTAGTAATCATCAAAACTTTAAAATCCAGTGTGTATTTTTGCTTTCATATCTTGAAAGATCTGCTTTCTATGACAAAGTGAATGCTTTAGCACTCTGGATGCATTTTTGCTATACATAGTTATATAATTTGTTAAATCAATTACTATATTATCAAAGATGACCAATAAGATAAGTAGTTTAAGAGTAGGCAAGAAGGCACTGAGGTCCACGCTATTTCACGAAGGTCCAACCATTTTAAAATTTCTTGCCTCGCCCCTGAAATAAGATCAATATTTTCTACAATATTGCACAATCAAGTTTTATTTCTGTCTGTTTGTACAGTATTTAAAACCTCTCTGTCTACCTCTGGTCTCCACTGGACCTGTCCTGGCTGCTGTCTGGAGAGAAAGATCCCGGGATGCTGCAGGCCTCATCCGAGTCGTCTATCAGGGAAGATTTATCACTGTCAGAAAACTCACTGCTGTAATCCATCGGCACCTCGGCATCTGTGCTCGGACTTAATATGTCTGAGATAGAGAGACGAGAAAGAGGTCAGAACATTCACTCACACGCTGAATAAAGTGACAAACAATAATAATTGCATGTTTGCTGATACAGAAGGCGCAGTGTAAATGTATTCCTTATGTGTTAATAATGTGGATCCAGACACACTCATTACCAAGAGTCTCTCCTAAACAGTCATTTGGGACCTTGTATGCACATCGCTTGTGGCAGTTGAACTTGCAGTCTGTAAAACAGGAAAAAAAGAAGGTGTTAATTGTCAAATCAAATCATAATGTCAAATATTGGTTATCCAAAATGCTGTATTTAATATAAGCAAAAAATTATGTTTTTTAAAGCTATCTTTATTTTTATTCATCTATCTATCTACCTATCTACCCACCCACCCACCCATCCATCCATCCATCCATCCATCCATCCGTCTATCTATCTGTCTATCTACATGCATACATACATACAGTTGAAGTCAGAATTATTAGCCCCCCTGTTTATTTTTTCCCCAATTTCTGTTTAATGTTTCTGTTTAATAGTTTCAATAACTCATTTCGAATAACTGATTTATTTCATCTTTACCATCATGACAGTAAATAATATTTGACTAGATATTTTTCAAGACACTTCTATACAGCTTAAAGTGACATTTAAAGGCGTAACTAGGTTAATTAGGTTAGATACTAGGCGAGATAGGGTAATTAGGCAAGTTATTGTATAATGATGGTTTGTTCTGTAAACTATTGAAAAAATATATAGCTAATAATTTTGTCCTTAAAATGGTGTTTAAAAAATTAAAAACTGCTTTTATTTTAGCTGAAATAAAACAAATTTACTATTTACTGTTACTTGCCATTTGTCATTGCTTTCAATCTAAGTGAAGAGACAATATTAAAGAGTTCAAACTTAAACATTTAATAATAATAATAATAATAATAATAAAATACAGTATGCATTAAGGATCAAAAAGCTAAAATTAAACTGATATTTAAAGAAAATTAAGATATTTATTCAATAAATCAAATCATAAAAATGCATTGCATGCCAAATATTAAACTAATTAAATTATCCACAGTGAAATCCATTACTCAGTTAACACATATTGTTTAATGCAGCTCATATGTGGCATAATGTTTTTACACAGCAATTATAATTGCAAAAATTATGTTAGGAGATTAGTGTTTTAAGTTAGATTTAAGTTATAAATATAAATAAAAGCTAAAACTCAACTCATTTTTTTGTATAAATCATTTTCAACTTTTGTGTAAATGTTGCTGAGTTTCTGAGTTGAGTTCCAGTTATTACATTCAGTATTGTGCTGTTAAAACGTTTTATTGTTTTATTTTATCATTATTTAGTATGCTATTACGTGTGCTTTATTTTTGTAAACGCAATTTATTGTTGCATTTGCAAAGCTGAATTTTCATATAACATGCTAATGGTTTTGTTTGCTGAGTAGACCATTTAAAACAGCATCATTTATGTGGAAAAAAAATTTTAACTACTGAAAGGTACTTTACATACTGTACACATTTACTATTTAAAATTTGTAGGTTAGTTACAAGTCCTCACATGAGATAAAATAATTAAACAATTTCTGTGTCATAATACATTTATGACATACAAGTTCATATTTGGATTTCACATATATAAAATATAATCAACCATGATATAAATAATTTATAGTTAATATATTTGAAAAATATATGTACATAATTCTAATTCGGATATATATGGACACTGACATTTTTGCAATATTTTGACACGTGACAGTTTGTGTGAAATCCAAATATGAAATTGTTTGTGATATATGTACTTTGCCAGATATAAGACCTCTAAATGGGCATGCATAGATTTCTTTGGTGTGTAGCCAAATAATAGGAGGAATTTAAGGCCACAAATTGTTACAACAGAAATCATCAGATAACCTCAGGTCGGTGCATTTCCAGTTGGATTATTATGCATTTAAATGAAGAACTCGCAGGAACAACACCAATATTTTATAAATATGTATATATCGAGCAGAATGAATTAATAATGATTGTCAGACCTTTGCACTGGAGCCCTTGTCTGAAGAGTCCTCTCAGCAGTCTTTTGCAGTACTGACACACAGTGGGCCTGGTGTACGAGTGAACGGCGAATGTGTGCGGGACCTTCACTTTAGTCATGAGGATTTTGTCCAGGTGAACGGGCCGTCCCGTGTAGAAGCGTCTGGCCTCACTGGGGGTGCGGGGCTGAAAAAAAAAAAAACCAATATGACGTATTAGTAATACTACTAATACTTCTAGCATGGTTTAGCATATTGTTTCTAGCGCACACACACACACACGCGCACACACACACACACACACACACACACACACACACACACACACACACACACACACACACACACACACACACACACACACACTCTTGCTTAGAATCTGTTTTTGGTGTTACTGATGCTGTTTTAAACTGGTTTAAGTCTTACCTTTTAGACCGTAGATAGTTTGCATCCTAAATTTGATGCAATTCTCATTTAATCTGTCCATCAAATTAGTAGAATGGGAATATCAACATTAACAGTGGATGGAAGGGGTTTTGACTTTCAAAATAAAAATAATAATAATTTACTTAATTTAAAATAATTTTTGGACCTCATGTTAGAAATACAGTTAAAACGAGTTCTTTCATCCTAGAAACATTGCAAGATTCAGCCCCATGCTAACCCTCTCTTCACTTTTTTCAGTAGCACCTTAGTTTTATTCCCGGACTGATTACTGTAATGCATTACATGAGGGGGCTTCAAAAACCACCTTAAGTTAGCTAAAGTCAGTTCAAAATTAAACTTCTAGTATACTAACAAGGACCAGAACAAAAGAGCACATCTCTCCAGTTTTCGACTTCCTGACAATGTAAAAGAAGCTGGGTTCCACACAATTCATTCATGTTTTCCCAATACAAATTGATTTAAGGAACATTCCACCAGAAAAGTACATTTTCACTTAAAAAAATGTGACAGGGCCTGACCTTTAAGCTTGTCATCCTAAAAAAATCATACAAAAACAAGCATAAAATCATTCAAGTCAATGATATCATGAAAGCATCCTTGATCACTGTCAGCTTCTCCTCGGTCAAAGGATGTCAGTTCCTCTGAATCAAAGCTTTATGTTCATTTTAATACAAATGTGACAGGACTGAAAGAAACATGGGGACAAATGTAAAATAGTGTTTATTTGTTGAACGTATTTATGATTTCAGGTTTTAATCAATTGATGTGAATGATAAAAACTTAATCTTGCTATTTATGAAGTTTTGTTTTTTTCTAAATTACAGTTTTTAGCAAAACAAAACTATTAAAGCTGTAGGTTTAGTTGGGTTGAGGACACGGACAATGACAGGGTTCATACATTTGTAAAGTGTTTTTAATAAAGGAAAAAAAATCTGTAAACCAAATGAATAATATATTTCATAGAACAACCCACATATATTAACCATCAGTCCATTTTAAAAAAATTTTGGGGATAAAATAATTTTTATTTACTGTATTTATGTTTTTATTTCAAGGACAGATTATGTACGTTTTTGGTAAAACGTCCCTTCAGTTAACCTAACAAATCTAGAGTAAGTGAATTGAACATAAAACAAATAAGCTGTCCCCCCAAAACAACCTCAAGAATTGTGTTGTTTCAGCTCATTAAAAAAAAGTAGTTTGAACAAACAGCAAAAAAAAAAAAAAAAACTTTGAGAGCAGGTTTCGGATTAATTTAAAAATTCTCATGCTGACCTATATAGCTTTGCATTGTTTGGCTGCTCATTATTTATCTCAACTTTAAACCATTTGCTTACCTAGTTGTGATCTACAATCTTCAGATTATGGTCTTTTACTGGTATCCTCTCTACCCATTTATGTTCCATGGGAGATCTGGATTTTTCCTTTTTCACACCTAAGCAGTGAAACTCTTTCCCTTCTGACATTAGGTTGAATCTCTTTAGAATGGCTTTTAAGTGATTTCTTAGTGTTCTATGTATGATTTATCATTATTATTATTATTATTATTATTATTAGTAGTAGTAGTAGTAGTAGTAGTAGTAGTAGTAGTAGTAGTAGTAGTAGTAGTAGTAGTAGTAGTAGTAGTAGTAGTAGTAGTAGTAGTAGTAGTAGTAGTAGTAGTAGTAGTAGTAGTAGTAGTAGTAGTAGTAGTAGTAGTAGTAGTAGTAGTAGTAGTAGTAGTAGTAGTAGTAGCAGTAGCAGTAGCATTAGTAGTATGGTGGATGTCCTTACTCTTTTTGTCATTTTTTCTTTCTTCTTTGTTAAGCGCTTTAAGTTGCCTTTTAAATTCAGAAAATAAAGTTGCTTATTAATATTATTATTATTACTTTTTCAAGTGCCTTTGACTGATGATTTGTTTGCATATCTAAAAGAATCCTGTATCCTTATAATCCTGATACATAAGAGCACTGATACATTATTTACCTCTGAAGCTCCTTTTGTTTGTTTTGGATATTAGTAACCATTCATAACATCCACATAGGTTAAAGAGAAAACTGATTTTTAAGACAATTTGATGAATAAAATATAAAAAAATGCATTTATATAAAATTTAAATTAGTAACATTACAAAAGTATTTCCCATTTGATCTACTAAACCCTGCTTACCAGCACATGACCAACAAGAAGCAGAATAGACCAGCATCAAAACATACCTTGCCAGCATATTCTGTTATTTAAGCAGAGAATACCTTTGCTCAATAAAAGTGCACTAAAAATAAAGGAAAACCAATTTTCACCCTGCACGAATAAATTTTACAAACAACATCTACTGTACAAAGAAATAAGAATAACAATAAATCTGACATTTTGAAGTAAAAAATCTGAAATAGGCTACTTTCTGATAAAACGCACTCCAATAACCTTTTCTTATTTCTCTCATTCTTTCTTTTGTAAATCTTATATCCAAAACTTTAAATAGAAAAGGAATCAAAAACTGTCAGCAGAAAAATTAAAAACATTTTAATACTGTGGCATGTGCTTTACCATCTGGGTGTGTGACCGGATGAGGCTGGCTTCTTCAGATGTCATGCTGCTGTTGAGGCTGCTGAGGGATTCGGTGGTGGACAGACGCAGAGACTGACTGCTGGTCAGGGACGTGGTGGACAGACGCCTCTTCCTCGCACCGCTGCAGTTATTGGGGATGCTGAAGGCACAACGTTTGTGGTAGTTCAGTCCACAGCCTGCAGGGGGAGACAGTGAGAGGGCAAAAAAAGGTAATTGTGTATAATTATCACACAAACATTTCATTAGATGGTTTAAAATGAGTTCAATAATAGATTAAACTGTTCATGATATGTTTAGCAATATTTAAATTAACACAGGAATAATGAATAAAAAACTAATTGTGAAAGACGGTCCCTACCATCGCATTTGAGACCTTGACGCACCAGACCGAAAAGCATCTCGCCACAGTGATCGCAGAACGCTGGTGCACGATAGGAGTGCACATTTAATGCATGTGGACGAATCTGGAAATCCTCAAATGTGGCAGCAGCTGCAGAATACATCACATACATTATTAAGATCAGTGCTATGAGCTAAAGTAGCTTTCACGTGATTTTTAGAGACAAAATCCAGTGTGGACAAGCATTCTTAACATAATATAAAATAGTTTTTTAGTATTCATACTTTATTCAGGGTTTATTCAGTACTGAGTTTTGTTGAGACTAAAAGTCACACTAGAGAAAAAAATCTTTGAAAGAGTTTTGTAAACTCTAAGCTTAAACTTAGAAACTTCAAATTGAACTTTAAAGAGATAAAATGAAGAAAGAACTCACATTTAATGTTTTCAACATATTTTAGCAACTTGTAACATGATTAAAAATATTAGCATGTTTCTAATACGTTTAGCACATGGCTAAAATGTGTTAGCACATGAATAAGCATGTTGTTAGCACATCTTTAGCATGATTTACATGTTGCTAACATGTTTTAACATGATGCTCTTTACTTTTTTCAGTTTAGAAACCAAAAACAATTGCTAGTCATGAACTGTAAAAAAAAGTTGACAACTTTTCAGCAGAACTTAATTCAAGTCAAGTGCAATTCCAGTCAACTCAAAAAAGCTGGGCAGCAAGTTGCCTTAAGCCATTTTATTATTTTTTTTTACAGTGTGCAGCCAGTAAATAGAAATTAACACATACTATAGATTCTAAATCTCAAGTGTAGGTTTCTGAACATTAAAAAGTGATTTGTTACTTTACTTTTAAAAAGTGAGTACCCTAAACCCATTGCCTTAAAAGCAACAAGTTGACATTTCTTTTAGAAAAGTGAATAAACCCATTGTAATATGTAACTTACGTTGACTTAATTGTTATAATAATGCACATAGTTCATTTACTTATTAATTTTAAGGCAATGGGTTTACTCACATATTTAAGTATGGTCAATTAATCCCTTTTTACAATGTGTGGAAGAAGCATGTGCAGATCAGAGGCGGTGCAATAAAGAAACAATGAATAAATCCACAGGTTTATGATTCCTGTTTATATTTCACTCTGCACACACCATTTGTTTTATATTCTAACAATAAATATACATAGCTATAGATTAGATTAGATTAGATTCAATTTATTGTCATCACACATGTACAAGTACAAGGCAACGGTACCTATAGACAGGTAATATAGATTTATGATTATGTGTTTTGACAAATTTCAGTCATGTAATTCTGTTAAAAACGTTACTTTACATGGTTACAAATTATGGAGAATTTGGAAGTTAATTTCATTTAAGGGAAGTTCTACCCACATCTCTGGAAGAAACATAACTATTTGACATATTTTCAGAAAATGGCCAAAATCCTGCAAATGAATACAATTTAATTCATTTAAAAATGTATGATTTTTAAAACCCCACCACTAAACTACTTTAAAATGTAGAAATGAAATTGAACAAATTAGCCACTAAATCAAAACATTACCCATTTCTGTGTCACTGATTATCTGCAATAGATAACATACAGCACCTTTACCTCTACAGTCTCAATTGATCCTCCTGAATCCAACAATTCTAATATGATGATTTGCTTAAGAAACTAATACTATTTAATACTACTTTTTATCCTACTTTTTCAAGTGCCTAAAATTAGCCACTAAATCAAAACATTACAAATTTCTCCGAGATTGTGCTGGATGTTATGTGTTTGCAGGGTGCTAGCATGAATTAGCATTTTGTCACTGTGTATCTGCAATGGTTAACATACCATTACCTCTAAAATCTCAAATGATCCAGCAGAAATCCAACAATTCTAATATGATGATTTGATTTTGTTAAGAAACAAATGCTACTCAAACAAATACTACTTCTTTCCCTACTTTTTTGAGTGCCTAAAATTGGCTACTAAATCAAAATATTACAAATTTCTGAGAGATTGTGTTGAAAACTACAGTCTCAAATGACACTCCAGAAATCTAACAATTCTAATATAATCATTTGATACTTAAGAAACAAATACTACTCAAACAAATAATACTTCTTACGCTGTAAATAGCATGAATTAGCATTTTGTCATTGTGTATCTGCAGTGGTTAACATACTGTATGATATTGCTAGCATGTTGCTAGCATTGCTATATAATGTTTAACATGTTACGGAATCAACATGTTGCTAAAGTTTACAAGTGTTTACAAATGTGGCTAATATGCTTATACTAAAAAGAGTAATTAGATATTCAGTTATCTTTCAGTCTCCATCAAATCTATTATTTCATCATCTAAACACAATTTTGCTGAGTATATTTGATCTTCACAAATAACTAAAGCTTATGTGAGTTTATCTAATTGATAAAAGGTCAAAACTGATCAAAATGTTAGGTCAGATCTACTCCAGTCAGACTGACTTCAGCTGAAAAGCGATTGGCTATTGACATTAAAGCCAGTTTAACATTATTAAAAAAGCGTGTCTTTCAGGAAATTACTTTGTGACATACATTGTTGATTTTTATCGTCCTTCAGTGAGTTTTTGCTTCTGAAAGGACTGTGATATTAAAGAGTCCACACAATCTTCACAACAATACAAAGCCTGTGGATTCATGTTCCAGTGCTTTCCTGAAATTCATTTTCCATTTGTTCCAGCATAATGACATCCCAGTGTGTTTCTCCATATGGGTAAATCTAACCATAAAAACCCATATATTGTGTGTGTGTGTTTGACTGTGGGCAATTTTAATATCAAAATTCAGCATAAAGAAAATAATAATAGATATTTAGATTTTTCCCAATATGCGTATGCACATAAACCTGGTTTCTATTTTTAATGTATGTGTTATTTATTTTCAGTATATTACATTTATCATTTTAATTTTAGTATTAGTAACTTTGTTATGAGCTCATGTACTTTTTTATTGGGTTTTATATTTCTATATTTCTATTTTGCTTTTATTTGTGTTTATTTTAGATGTCATTTTATTCATTTTAGTACTTCAACCTAGTTTCTATATTACATATTTGTAATAAATGTCATAACTTAAACATTTTTTGTCATCTCAAATTTACATTTTATTTCAGCTTTATTAATAAAAATAAATAGTTTTAGTTAACAAATAGCAATGCATTATTAAAAATATTTTCCTTATATTTTCATTACTACTACTACTACTACTACTAATAATAATAATAATTATTATTATTATTACTATTATTATTATTTTCATAATCATTTTTATTATTATTGTTATTACTATTATTATGGTTATTACTATTATTATTGTTATTATTATTAATATTATTATTTAACAATCTTTGTTGCTGCCCATTTGCAAGACTTTCAATAAGCTCACCGGACAGGACGACCTCCACAAGATCTCCCTCCTGGACGTCGGACACTGCCTTGACCAGCTGCAGGATGTTATTGCTACTGGTGTCGTGCTTGAACAGGAGGATCTTGTCATAGATCCCATAAAAGCCACATTCAGGAAACTGGACAAAACAAAGAACGAGAGATAGATTGATTAGCTTCATTCACATGGCTTCTATACTTATCCATCGCACTACGCTTATGTAATATTTCTCTTTTCCTGTTATCAACGGCTTTCACCACACTACAGTAACTCATCATAACCACAATATCCTTTTCTATCAGTTTGTTTGGCACATGGATAAACATGGAGTAGCTGGGAACGGCGGTCATCATGATAATGAAGGGTTGTCTGATTGTGGCCTTCTGCAGGTGAAGCCACCAGGGAACTCCTCTCATATTTTGTGCAAGCGCTGCACGTTCTTTTGCTTCTGCCAGCTGCATTTTGAACATTTCCTGTTGTTGCACTGAAGCGCTTTTAATTTTCGGAGCTCTGCTGTGCTGAGAGCTATAGTGAGGTTTCTGGGCGGATTTAGAGGTTTTATATGCTGCTTGTGTTGCTTAATGAGCTCGAACTGAGGAATTTATTTATTGAAATTAACTTTAAAAAAAAAAAAAAAAGTTTAAATTCTAAGCTAATATTAGCGTGAGATGTAATCAAAACCCTCCTCCTACACAAAAAAATTATGCAAAATTGTCGCAAACAATTTATATGGGCTGAATTTAAACAAGCGAATTAAATTTAGTAATGTTCAACTTCATTTGTTTGTTTAAATTTAGCCCAAATAAATTGTTTACGACCACGTAACTTAAAAAAAAGTAAATCCAAGGAATCATCTTTGAATCATTTATTTCAGTGTGGGTAAAAAAAGGAAAAGTAATTATTTATTGAAATACTGCAGAAAAAAAAGTGATAAATGTAAAAAGATAAAGTCAGGTATTTATATATTTCTTTTATTACTATTAGATTTTTAATAATACTAGTTAACGTGAATTTTTAATAAATGGTTTAATAACATGGTTTTGTTGTTATGTTTTGTTTTACATTGTACAAATTGTACTACATTGTACAAATTAAATATAAATGTATAAAGAATGAACTTTTTCTGAAACTGAAAGCATGTATGATAATGATGGTGATATTGATTCAAATTTTGATCTTTTTAAATTTGTCTTTTGCAAGCTTTGTTGCTCCCCAAGTTGCAGGCCTTTTAAGCTATTGTTTTTTTTTTACATTTAAAAGAGAGTTTAAAATGCTATGTGAAATACAAATACAAATACCTTATACTATGTAAAAAAATAAATAAATAAATAAAATTATGGATAGATATGCAGATAGATATGCAGATAAATGTATAGATACGCAGAGAGA
Source organism: Danio aesculapii (assembly GCF_903798145.1). NCBI lineage: Eukaryota > Metazoa > Chordata > Actinopteri > Cypriniformes > Danionidae > Danio > Danio aesculapii. The sequence continues at coordinate 29,932 of NW_026613730.1, read as the reverse complement.
TAGATAGACGGACAGACAGACAGACAGACAGACAGACATATATCTCACAACACTTTCAAATAGGACAGAATACAACGGAACAGTTTCAAAAAGCCCTAAAACATGGCTATTTAGGTTATTTAGGCTTATAAAATACAAAAGACAAGGCAATCAGGATCTTAAACTAAATAAACAAAAAAAAACTCACCATTCAAAGCCAATCTACAACTTCACTGAGCAATAGTCACGGCAGTGGCATCCATCATATTTTTGGGTTCCCTTGAAACACTTCTGTTGTGTTCCGTTCTCTTTGTGTTGTGAGAAAATGCAGTGTGTTTTCGTAAATTGTTTGCATTGTGAGAAAATGCAGCGCATTTTTTATGTGTATGCTTTGTGAGGATTTGCAGCATGTGTGCTTTCAAACGAATGAAGAAGAATGAAGCTCTCTCGGTCAACGTACATATCACTGGACAGTTAATCTCAGCAAATTTACATATTGTCAAAATATTGTCAACAAAAGATTAATGAAATAGGAATTCATTTATATGAAAACCTATCATTCTTAAAAGACGGCGTGCTCTTAAACACCACCCCTAACCCTCATTAAAGGACAAGCAAATCTTTCTAAAATGTACAAATGAGATCATACAAATACTAATTTAGCCATTAAATCAAAAAGTTATGAATTGCAATGAGAATGCATTGAAAAATCTTAAACGGAGAGCAAGGTGGATATGGTAACAACATTCTTTAAAATATCTACGAAGTTAAGCCACAAAAAGAAACTCAGAAAGGTTTGGAACAGCTTGAAAAGCAATGACAGAATATCAACGATCTAATAATAATAATAATAATAATAATAATAATAATAATAATAGTGGCAGAATTTTCATTACTGGGTGAACAGTCTCTTTAAGATTTTCAGTTATGACCTGGGGCATTTTCGAAACCGTATGGTGATGTTAAACCAACAAAACAATTTCCATCCAAAGCCTTTTAATCCACAGGCATGTGGACAGCAGAAGACACAGAGAACGCAGCTCTTTGATGAAGATCTTGCAGGGGGATTCCTGCGCAGTGTGGCGCGGAGCCCATTTTGTGCTAATTAGCATGAGATCTGGTGTGGAGGATTCGGTTGGTTGCCTTTCAGTTTGAGCTGACAGCTGTGACCGTGCTGAGATATAAGCCTGAGAGCCAGTCGACTGTGATACCTGAGCACTTCTGCATTACAGCCATCGTATGCCAATCAATGTAGGGCGAAAACCCACTTGGCAGTGAGCAACAAACTGGCATGAGAAGATTAGCTACCCGAACAAGCCAACAACGACCAAGTTTGAAATGAGAACACCGGGCACAGTCAATGACATGACAAAGGTGCAGTGTTACATATAAGGGACGAAGGAAAAACAATATATTCGCCCCATATTGCGGGTCAGAGGTAGTGTGGGACGTCGGGTTGATCATGTCAGGCAAATGCATAGGGGTCTATTATTGGAGCAGATCTCCTGAATTCTTTATAATCCGCCATTCAACACATGTCATACAACTCAGTGAGCTGGAAGCCATCACAACAGCGGCATACCGAACCTGACTCTCTCTGAAGGCCCCTCATCTTGTGTCTTTGTTGCTGCGCGAGTGGCACTGAAGAATGTCAATGGGATTTTCCACTGTGGATCATGGAATTATCCCAGATAACATTGGACATTCTCAGACCTTTGAAGGTTATGGAAAGGTTCAGTAGAGAGAGTTTCTGTAATGTTAATAGAATGTTTGTTCTGCGTAAAACAATTTTAATTAAATGTTGTATAAATCATAACTTTTAATGTGTGGGTTTTGTATGATAGTATGAAATCATCCTACATTGGTTGCTCCTTAGGTGTTCCACAAGGCTCTATTTCGGGACCTATTTTATTGTCACTGAAAATTAATGATTTACCTGGAGTATATAGTGATATTAATGTTCAGATGTATGTAGATGATCCAAATAATTTATGCATATAATTTCAAATAATTGTGTAAGCCAATTCTAAACACATTGGCTTACCAAATCAGGTTTGTTAATGAACACAAAACTGCTATTTTGATTTTTGATTCAAATATTAATGACACATTTAAAGGTATTCCTGAGAGAGAATGAGCTTTAAATTACATTGAATGTTGCACTTTTAAAGCCGCATAAAAGTTGTTGAATATTGTTACATTTAATTTAAAAGATATGAACAATAACAATAAAATTCTCAAGTCGCAGATCTTTTTCGTTCGTTGCTTAGGGGTAAAAATATGTTTCAAATAGCTTTGCAGTGGTGTAATTTAAATGAAGGTCTTGAACACTTTATATGGTAGACTTCATTAATGTCAGAAATGACGGCAACTGTTCACATATCGCGTATTTTCCGCACACAAGTTCGTTATTTCCAATGGAGGCGTGAAGCTTGTGTGCGCATATTGTGAGCATACCTGCTAACATTCCGGTTATTCCCGGGAGTCTCCTGTATTTCAGACCCATCTCCTGCCACACTACCGTTTTGTTATTTCTCCCGGAAAACTCCCGTAATTTCACTCCGCCCCCAGTCCTCAGCTTTTTTGTACAATCTGTAACACCCCCATGTCACCAACTTCGGTATACTATCCGGTCACAGCAGCCGCCCGAAACCCTGTCCATAGTACAGTTACTAATCAGGATCACAGCTGTGTTATCCAAACCCAATGGCCTATCTACCAGAATTTCGAAGACAAATGTTGGCAGGTACAGTATGATTGTGTGTGATGCGCTCACACCTTCCAGGCACACCAGTTGAAAACATCTCAGAATGCTGCAAGTGCACTGCAACTCACGTTACAAGAACTGACCAGTGAGCTTCATATTTTGTAAGGAATATACATTTCGGTAGACTAATTATCTCAGACAAACACTAAAATAAATAAATTTGAACTAAATAAAACTTGTATCAGAGTTGCAACAACCTTCTGTTAGCTTGTCATCTTCTGAGAAAATGGTTGATGGTCACCTGCCCACCGGGCTGTGGTAAAACTGTTAATTGTTGACCGGTCCGCGGTGATAAAAACGTTGGGGTCCGCTGTCTTAAAATCGTATTACAACCGTTTTAATGTACCAAAATCTTCACATCTTTCATCTAATGTGACCTAAGCCTAACTCACACACTCAAAACTGCATTCATGCATATACTGTACAATCCTGTAAATAAGTAAAATTTGGTTTAAGCTTCAACCAGAACAATCTCACATCCAAGGTGGAGTTTTGACAGGATTTTCCATTCATTGACATGCTAATGAAAGATGCACTGTTTCGTGCATGCTGATGTTGCGATACAAGCACAGACAACCATTTACAACCTACAAGCAAGATGTGCAAGAAAACAAACCCCAGACCCAACATCAGAGAGCTTCAAAGCTCCCTGCAGTTGCAGAAGACAGGAAGAGGCAAACTGAGACAAAAGGAAAGAGAAAAAAAAAAAGAGAATCACTGCACACTCCAGAACCAAAACAACACCTTTCCACCCAGTTCCTGTTTTTCCTCGCTGCCAGAACCACCTAAGGATTCCCATGTGTTTCTTTGGGAGCGCATGTGGCTAACCTCCACCTCATCCTAAGGAAGAGACAGGCTCTGGTCCCTGCCTTAGACCCGAAACACTCCCTCCCTCCCTCCTGAAGCCTCCACAAGAAAGTCAACAACCCTCCATCTTGTCTATTTCCAGAGGCTTGAGCCACTGCCAAAGATTATAGTCCACACCCGGCCGACTACCACAAATTCTAACCAGCCTCTGAACATATTTGAGAGCAGCAGGCGGCCTCAAGCAGAAAACGCTCCCTGGCCTGAGGCTTTTGCTAAACTGGGGAAAGTCTGTGCAAAGTCTGTCTGCAATTAATGGAGCCTGCTGCAGTTATATATTATTACTTCTTTAGTGGCTGCAGAGTCAATCAATTATTCCTGTTCAATTATATAACTACAGTATAACACTGTTATCTATTATACAGTCTCAGAGTGACCACAGATCAGCCACTGAATGCTTCATGTATATTTCAGACAAAATGACAAGCATTTATTTTTTTTTTTATTTAACATTTTAGATTTTGACGGCACAGTGGCTCAGTGTTTAGCATTGTCGCCTCACAGCAAGAAGGTTGCTGGTTAGAGTCCCAGCTGGGCCAGTTGGCATTTCTGTGTGAAGTTTGCATGCTTACCCCTTGTTGGCATTGGTTTTCTCTGGGTTCTCCAGTTTCCCAGTCCAAAGACATGCTCTAAAGGTGAATTTGATTAACTAAATTGGCCATAGTGTCTAAATGCGAGAGTGTATGGGTGTTTCCCAGTACTGGGTAGCGACCGGAAAGGCATCCGCTGTGTAAAAAAACATGCCGGAATAGTTGGCTGATTTATACTTCTGTGTCAAGCGCACACGTATACTCCGGTGCGGCCTTCATGCAGTTGCATAGCCCTCGCGGTGGCTGACGTCGTCGCCTCTCAAAAATGTAGCTACACGTCGCAACAACGCATAACGCAAGTTCTGTGATTGGTCAGCTTGGTAGCTGTGACCAGTGTAGACTGTTGGAACGAGTGTTTACAAGTGTCGAGTCCTGTGAGGTAGGTCTAGATGGAAACTGTTGTTTTGTGTTTACCCTAATGATTAATGTTGTTGCACGTCCGCCAGTTTCCGCCTCAGAATGAGTGAGTTTTAGCTACTTGTACATTAAGGTAGCGTTCATAAAAATAAAAAAAACACCTGCGAAGAAACACGGCAAAGAGGAACATAAAAATCTACTGCCAGCTAGCGTTTCGGAAGGGTTATTGCAGAGCAACACAAGACAGCAACTACACGGCAAGCAGGTGCAGTGGGTCACGTTGATCACTCAATGCAGAAGTATAAATCAGCCTTAAGCCGAAGGAAAATTAATGAATGAATGACTTTTTCAACAATATATAACAAAGGCCGAGATCCACCCAACAAAAAAGGTCAAATATAATTAAAAAAAAAACAGTAATATGTACACAATAGGTACAAAATCAGGACTGAAACATATCTGATTAAGCTTTTCTCATATTTGATACAAATTGTACAAATTGTTTTCTTGCATGGCGCCATTTATTTTGGATGTGGTATATTCCAAACTAATAATGTCAAGTAGGTACAGTTTCCAAGAAAGATCAACTGGAGTAGATGGATTCATCCACAGTTTCAGGATCTTTTTTGCAGCAAACAGAACAATAAATTCCTCTGTGGTTGATGTATAAAGAAAGTGGTGAAACTTCCAAGCAGTAAATGACTAGCATTTTTGAGCAGTTTTACAATTTGTGTTTTTTTTTTTAAGCCAAAAGCTGTCATTGCAGTGAACATCTGTACTTAAAGGACATGCTATACTTCAAACTAAATTAAAGATGAGACTAAAATAATGTAATTTATGGCAAAATCCAGCCTAAACAGAAATGAAAATAAAATGAAAATGAAAAATCCAGCCATTTCAGCAGCTTTAAACAGCTCACCAAAGCAAACTTTTGGGGCAGTTTGTTTTGTTTGGGGCAAATAGTTTTGACTACTAAACACCTTTGAGCTTCCATTGGTCTGTTCTGATTACACAATCTGTGGGTGTGTTCTAAAACTCCGCCTTCTTTCATGTGCAATTTATTCCCCCCCCAATTCGTTTATCATTCTACAGGGGGTTAGACAGGATAGCAACATCCAAACCAACAAACCTAGCCTCATGATTATACACTAAGGAGTCGAGTAGCAGAGTTGGTACAGTATCTGCACCTGTACAGTTGCTCACAGAGATATTTTAAGGGTGTACTCACACTAGGCTATTCGAACCGTGCCCAGGCATGTTTGACCTCCATTTCCCGGATCGCTTGGCAAGTAGGAGTACTCAGAAACATGCCCAGGCGCGGTTCAATTGGCCGGCCTGGTTGGAGGAGGTGTGCCAGATCGCGGTTCGGTTGGGCTTTTGCACGTTACACTTGTAGTGCAAAGCGCACCTGAGCCCTAAATTGAAGATGTGACATCACTTGCAAGAGACTATTTCATATGGATTTATTAATCATTCTTACTTTTTAATGACCCAGTCCAAATAAGGAGAAAGGAATGGTGAGAGTGTTATGTAATTTTATAAAGCAAGCCAATTGGAAAGAAAAAACTTCTGCATTTCGCGATGTGCCTGTCTGCGGTTCTTTACTGACAGCCACGTGTGTGGATCTTGTCGGAAGAAAAGTCCTACATGACGGCAATAGTTTGAATGTGGTGTTTACTTCAATAATGCCACTAATATATGCATACTCCACATGTCTCAATTCCATTTCCGTTTAGTTCAGTTATGACTTTTGTCAGATTAACGTAATCAAAAATTGCTTTTTACATGACGACTCTTAATCAAAGTATTGTCTTAATTGTATTGAATTCTATTAAAGTACTGGTGTCCATGTAAACATGCTCAATGTTCAACATCAACCACACCGTCAGGGCTCTGCGAACTTGGTTTGCGAAGCAGCCTTTTTTTTGTATGTACGTACATCAAAAGCAAGTAGACTATGGCTCACACTTATTGACAGTGGAAAATGATTTACGGTTAGTCATGTCAGGAATCCAACCATGTTGTCCTCACAGAAACAGGCTCAGCCATCACACTGAATCAGTTAGGCTATATATTTATTTTTCAGTGTAATTAATGTTATGCACTTTAAACACAGCAAGTAATATGTGAATGATGTTTGCATATGCATTAAAATTTTGTCTCAGTGGATGGGTGCGCGAGTGAAATTGGGAGCTTGGTGGGGGATGGGGCTCCTATAAATGTTAAAAACCCTTGTACCCCTGTGTTGAATAACTGTTTTTTACAACTTTTGGAACACAGACATCATGTGTATCATTGCTAGTTGGAGAATGGACTAAACTACTAAATGGAATTGGAAGGATTTAGAATTTAGAATCATAATAGAATTTAGAATAAAAAAGCAGCAACTGTATTTGAATTTAACATTTAAAAAATAGGGATACAAATGACAGCCGAATGATTATTTTTCATGACAAACACCCTTAAAAATAAAAATAAAAAAAACTGCACATGGCATAGATTACAGTGCTTTGTTCAGATCTTATTTCCAAACAAAGGCTTGTTGAAAAAAAATACATGCCTTTTGTTAAATTACTTAAGTTTAACCAACATAAAGATTAATTGAATCTGACAAAGAGAGGGGTTGATGCGTCAATAGGTAAATTAAATGTCTAGTAAGCAATGCCAAACTGTTGCAACAATTTATTTTTCCCAATAAAAGAAACACTATAACAGCGGAAAGTTGTTTACATGCCCCAAGGAAACCTTCTTTACTTCCGTTCACAGGCACTTTCCATTATTCAGGTTATTTGATAAGAAATGTGGTTATATTTACTGCGATTATTGGCAGTGTGATACTGGTTACTCACAACAAATGTGATTTCAATGGACGTAACATCAAAATAATGTCAAACTATTAATTCCTGAGGCGATTCTGTGTTCATGGACACTAACGCTGTAATAATGAGATTAAACTGCTCACATAGACTACCTGTTTATTTATTGCATTTCAAATTGGCGCAGACTTCAATGCTTTTATGGTTTAATGTGATTATGGTAACTGCGATTATGAGCTTAATCCCATTAGTTTGATTGACGTTAATGTTTAATTGAAATACCGCCAACATAATGGTTGTGCATGTAAAGTCAGTGTTAGAAAAAATTAAATGAGACCTAGAAAAAAGCAACTACGCCATAATTGTTTATGCAAATAATAAAATGGAATACTTTAGAAATCTCGACAGCTTCATTTTGGAGGCCTGAAAATGCAAAGGTTTCTGAACATATTAATGAGCATAAATAATACATAAAATACTGATCTCTGTAATTCAGACTATTTAGAATTTAAATCCAAACTCAAAACACATCTGTTTAGAACTTAACTGCACTTCTATTGTATTCTATTGTCTTTTAATTTAGTTTTTTTTCTGAACTGACTGTCCGTGCTGCCATTTACTGTGGCCTTGAGTATCAAGGCGCCTTTAAATAAAATGCATTATCATTAAATTGTCAATGGATGGCTCAAACTATTTAAGCACGTTTGTATGCCCCTTGTATTTGTCAATGAAACTAGTTGCTCTTCAGGATGTTTTTACAGTAAATGTAAAAATTGTTGGTGTACACATATGGCTCAGCTATATATGTATTCTCAATTGTTCCCTATGCATGTTTGCACACAGTGGCGCAGACAATAGACTGTGCTACCATCATATCTGCCATTCCCTGAGCTTTTGCTTGGAGACCGAGCAGTGTTTCTAGGCTGCTTTGTGTTGAACAGGATCATGTTTCCCGCATGCTCTCAGCCGACTGCACCCATTATGATGAATGATCAATTATGGAGACCACGCAGTCTCTTCTCTTCTCTCCTTTTTTATTCTCTATTCTCTCTTTTCTTCTCCTCTTCTCTTTTTCCCTCTTTTGCTTTATTCTCTTCTATTCTCCTTTTTTTCTCTTTTCTTGTGTTTTATTCTCTATTCTTCTCTTTTCTTTTCTCTTTTCCTCTTTTCTTCTGTTTTATTCTCTTCTCTTCTTCTATTTTATTCTCTATTCGTCTATTCTCTACTTTCTTCTCTTCTTTCTTTTTTCTCCTTTCTTCTGTTTTATTCTCTTCTCTTCTATTTTTTCTCTATTTGTCTATTCTCTACTTCTCTTCTCCCTTTTTTCTTTTTTATTCTCTTCTCTTCTCCTATTTTATTCTCCATTCACTATTTTTTTCTCTTCTCATCTCTTCTAGTTTTTTCTCCTGTTTTATTCTCTATTCTTCTCTCTTTTCTTCTCCTCATTTTCCCTTTTTTCTCCTGTTTTCTTCTCTTCACTTCTTTTCTTTTTTCCTCTTCTGTTTTATTTTACTATTCTTCTTTTTTCTTCTCCTTTTCCTCTTCTGTTTTATTCTCTTCTGTTTTTTTCTGTTTGTTCTCTGTCATTATCTCTTTTTTTCTCCTTTCTACTCATTTTCCGTCTTTTTTTGTGCTTTATTCTCTTCTCTTCTTTTTCCCTTCTCCTTTCTTCTCTTCTCCTTTTTTCTTTTCTTTTCTTCTTTTCTCTTATTTTCATTTTCTCTTCTCCTTTTTCATCTTCTCTGCTCTCTTTTCTTCGGTTTCATTCTCTCTTCTCTTTTCCTATTTTCTTATCTCTTTAATTTTTCTTTCCATTTTTCTTCTCTCATTTTCTTTTCTTTCTTATGGTGTGTAGGCCCTATTGGAATTGCTCTGTTCCTTTTTTCCCCAAATGAATCGCACTCTCGAAAACTCACAAAACTTTACACACGCACCAGAAGTGGCAAAAATGTACATTTCTTATAGGTTTCGGAAGTGAGTGTGGCAAAATGACCAATAGACATCACAATGCTGAGCCGGCATCGCGATACTCCTCCCCACCCCTGTCGCAGCAGCAACCCAGTCGCAAAAAATACACACTTAGGCCCCATTTACACTAATACATCTTATAATTGCATTTTAGAACAAAAATGATCCACGTCCACTGGTGTTTCACCTAGAATTTCTGAAAAGATCTCTGTTCTCACTATACTGCTGAAAACGCTCATCCTGTGACCACACACACAGTCATGCACTGCAGCGTATGCACACATCTGAGCTACAGCAGTTAGCAGGTGCTTTGAGGACAAAACCCCAGAGAGCAGTGCACGTCGAACAGTTTATCAAGGATGAACCGCTGGATCGTGTCTCACAATACTTGTCAAATGTGATATTTAATTAATCTTGTCTATCTAATGACTCTTCGCAGTGCTTCGCAGCTCAATCTTTCGCTTTCACGCTTGTACTTAGTAATTTTAGTGAAAACCTGTTGGTTGTGCACCTTTTTTACCAACTAAGTTTGTCGACGCCATTATAACGACACAGATCACTCTGCCTATTCATGCCAGAGTCCCGCGGAAAAGGGATTGACAGGTGGTAACCTATCTTTATTTATTTATGATTTGGTACTGGTAAAACAAAGACTATGTGGGTCAGGTAGTTTAAACAATAGGTTGCAAATAATTTATTTGTTAAGAATTAATTAATTATTTATAAATATAAATAATTCACCGACTATGACAACGATGCCATCGTCCATCGTAATGTTTCACATTAGACATTGTACAATGCCAAATTGGTCATTATCACCCAACCCTAATGTCAATACCTACAAAAAAGTCTCTTGGAGCGAAATTTCAAGCCCAACAGAAAGTCAGATATTTTTTAGTTCCTCTGTCAAAAAAGTGCAGTTTTTGCCTTTTCCAGGCGTTGTTTTTAACGAACTCCTCCTAGGGATTTTAACAGATCAGTACCAAAATTGGTTATTGTCATCTAAAGGCCTTGTTGATGTTAAATTGCAAAGATCTAGAGTTTTCATTGAAGAGCGTGTCCATGGTGGCCTCACAAACTTTGATGTTTCACCAAAAAACAAGAAAATCAAAACAGGAACTCTTAAATGCATTGTCCAATCTGCTTCAATTTACACATTTCATGTTTTATACTGTAACAAACTCCTCTTAGAAATTTAATTAGACCAAATCCATGTTCCATTAGTTTAATCCAAAGGCCTTTGTGATGTTAAATTGTGAAGATCTAGAGTTTTCATCGAACGGCATGTCCACGGCGGACTGACAAATTTCAGTGCTTCGCCATGGAGGAGGAAGTACTTATAACTCAGCTATACAATGTCTGATCTGCCTGAAAATTCACAGGTTCGATGAGATTCCTCTCCTGAAGACATCTACATGCCAATACACAGTTACAGTTATAGCACCACCTGCTGACAGAAGAACGTTTGGCATAAATCAGTGATTTTCACAGGTTTTTTTTTTTTTACATTTATCAGCTTAAATTATTATTGTTCACTATTCTGTGTCATTCTAAGGTGACCAGGTGGCGGTGAGCAGCTTTAAACTTTACTTTATCTTTCTCTTCTCCTCTTCCCATCATTTCTTTCCCCTCTTCTCTCTTTGTCATTGTTCTCTTTATTTTCCTCTCATTTTTATCTTCTCTTCAGTTTTCTCCTCATTCTCCTCGTCTCCCTTTATTTTCTTTCTGTTTTTCCCTCCTCTCCTGATAATTTTCTCTTTTTATGTTTTTCTCCATTCTTCTCTTCTTTGCTTCTCTTCTTTTCTTTTCTCTTCTCTCATTTTCTTTCTTTAATTTTGATCTTTTTTTCTTCTTCTCTTCACTTCTTTTTTATCTTTTTTCTCCATTCTTCTCTTTTCTCGTTTTCTGTTCTTTTTTATTTTTCTCTCCTCTCCTCTTTTTTTCTTCTCTTCTCTCCTCTTATCATTATTTTCCTATTTTCCTCTCCTCTTCTTCAGCGGAGAATTGTTCATGGGATTTTATAGCCACACACAGAAACACTGCATGACTAAATTCATTAGGGGAGGTTTGTCCTTTTTGCAACACATCTATACATTTCATCAACACATTTATATCATATAACTAGTTCAGGGCACGGTGGTGCAGTGGGTAGCACAATCGTCTCACAGCAAAAAGGTTGCTGGTTCGAACCCCGGCTGGATCGGTTGGCATTTCTGTGTGGAGTTTGCATGTTCTCCCCGTATTGGTGTGGGTTTTCACCAGGTGCTCCGGTTTAGCCAAAAGTCCAAAGACATGAGCTAGGTGAATTGGGTAAGCTAAATTGGCCATAGTCTATGTGCATTACAAGAGTGAATACGTGTTTCCCAGTGTTGGGTTGTGGCTGGAAGGGCATCCGCTGTGTAAAATATGTGCTGAATAAGTTGGCGGTTCATTCCGCTGTGGCAACCCCTGATTAATAAAAGAGACTAAGCCAAAAATAAAATAAATGAATGAATAATTAGTTTATTATAAATAGCTTTCATATCCTTTTTGTGGATATTGTAGGATATTGTTGACATTTTGTAATTTTAATTGTAAAAGTAAATTAAGTCTTAGTGATGTTTTTATGCTAACAAATACCGAATGTTGTTGATTTATTAAAAGATTTTGAAAAAGTCAAGAGTCTCTTGTCTTCTCTCCTCTACCTGTCTACACAAACACCTTTCACAACATCCGTCAGGACTTTGACCCTGTCTTGTCTCTCTAGACATGAGCGCGTTGACATAAAACCATATGCTAAAAATAGCAAGTGCCCTCTGCTTAGATTTAATATAGCAAATCTTTGGCTCGACTGGAGGCAATAAAGATGAGACATTTATTTGCACTTCCAAGAGTGAGCTGTGTTTTCCCTCCTCATGTTACCTGTCAAATGCCAATAAAGGGTGATCCCCGCTGCGCTCCAGGGATTTGAACTGATCTGGCAACAGCTTCTTCTAATAAAAACCTAGTATCAAATATACTGCACTACTGATGTCCCGATACTACTAGCTTTTCCCCTCTCTTAGTAGCTCAGACTGCAAATCATAGAAGCTGGAGATCTTTCTTTCTTTCTTTCTTTCTTTCTTTCTTTCTTTCTTTCTTTCTCTTTCTTTCTTTGTTTCTCTTTTGACCGTTAGTTTTGAATATTTAAAGATTCCGTGAAGTGTTTTGAAATGTGCAATTTTATTCAATGTTTGAAGTAATCTTCATTAAAATACAAAGCAAGTAGCTCCTCCCCCTTTAAAAAAAACAGGCAATAGCGTTTTGTTTTATCAAAGCTCTGCCAGTGTGAGTGATTAAGCTTCAGAGCATCAAATGAAATGCAAATGAGAAGCGACCTGAAGGAGGCGGGACATGTCAGATACTAGAGAGCATTTGATTGGTTAAGATTTTGAAGAGAAACTAAAGTAACAGAAAATCGATTATCCATTTAAGCAGAAGTGACAAACTGCAAGCTTTGGATGTTTATTTTAGGTTTGTATTTTCTAAACTCAAGTTAGCTTATAGATATTGTTAAAACTAACATACTGATGATGAGTATCTGAATAGCATCTAAAACTTTATTTTAATTTCCCAAGACCTTTAATAGTGACAATAGACATACTGTACAAATACACACACAGACACATACTGCATATTCATATCAGAACCTTTTTAAACCACCCTGTGGCTTTAATATCGCCCAGTGACTTGATTGTGGTCATGTGACTAAGACCACAAAAAAACTCAAACACAGTTTGGCCACAGCAGTTTTAGTATGAATGGCTCAAACACCATGAGCCACTTCAGCATGCGATTATTCCCAAACGTCAAGGCCTTGTTCTTGCCAAACAAACTCCTTAATAACAGATCCAGAAGTCACTTTTTCCCTAGATTAACCTTTGTTTGCCATCTAAACATCAGCTAATAGTAATGGAAATGACCATTGGTCCCATTCAGCAATCACAGAGCTGCTTTATAGTGTTTAGAGACAGTGTGAAACCAGAGAGATGCTTTCAGAAGCATTGTGGAACATCCAAACATTTATAGAGCACACTTTTTTGGTACAAACCATTTTGCAGAGAGCTAAATGTTGCAATATCATCAGTACAAGAGAAAAGCATACCATTTCATGCTTTTCCTTTTTGTTGAGAATTTACACCAGACATCCAGAGTTCTGGATTTTTTCCAGCTGGGGTGCGGTAAGAAAAAAAGGTAAAATAACAGACGTTAAATAACAGAAATTTACTGTAAAATAACACTGGTTAAATTACAGGAATTTACCAGAAATTTTTATTTAAGGAAATTTTTGTAATTTAATGTCCATTATTTTATGGTACATTTCTGTAATTTAACAGCCGTTATTTTACAGGGTTTTTTTCTGGCACCGCAGCTACTGAAAATAAACCATAAAAAATTACAGATTTTTTTTATAGTGTAGCTAAAACATAAACCACCAATCAGATGAATCCAAATTCATTATAAATAACCAGATTTTCTTACCGTAGTTATAATCTTCTTAAAGAATCCCCCCATCCACCCCTACTCTTCCCCAGATTAATCCAGGACAGGGCGGCACGGTGGCTCAGTGGTTAGCACTGTTGCCTTACAGCAAGAGCTTCACTGGTTTGAGCCCCGGCTGGGCCAGTTGGTGTTTCTGTGAGGAGTTTACATTTTCTCCCTGTGCTCGCATGGGTTTCCCCAGGTACTCCGATTTCTTCCCACAGTCCAAACACATGCGATGCGCTATAGGTGAACTGAATAAACCAAATTGGCACCGTATATGAGCATTAAGTACTAAGCTTTCAATGAACAAACTCTAATAATCAAAGAACAGGCCGAAAGAATGAATTCAGGGGAGCTCTCGAGGCCTACCTGAGCTCAGACTCCCCTCTCGCCCTATGAAATAGGATGGAGCTCTGGGCTCGAGAATCTTCAGCTCAGGGTATTTAAAACACACATTATTATCAATCATCAAGTGTGAACTCTTAAAAATATTAAAACTTTTTCACATTGTTTTATGGAGGATGAATATATTAGCCTCATTGCAGCCTTCTTTATTTTTTTTCTACTCCCTTTCAAAGCCACATTGTTTTTAGGTTCTCAAATTGCATTTCACAGAATTGTACATATGAAATAAGCTGTATTTATTTGACAATTACACTTCTTTGCCATTTTATGGTTTTACGTTCATTCATTCTTTTTTTTTTCCTTCGACTTAGTCCCTTATTCATCAGGGGTCACCACAAGGGAATGAACCACCAACTCATCCAGTTGAGCCACCATATCGCCCCTGGTTTTATGTTTTGCTTTTTTTTTTAAATAATTATTCATATTAGTTTTAGCTATTATTATTATTTTATCTGTTTCTAGACATTTTTGTTCTTAAACAGTTTTTAAGTTCTCATATTCATATTTATTTCATTAATATATAGTGCTCTGAATACATTCTTATAGTGCATTATATGTTTTTTTAAAGCCAAAAGGTCAAGTGAATTGTACTAATTTGCTCTGGATTTTTATCTTCTATTTCTAATAAAAATATTAAAAACTTTCAAAACCGAGAGAGAAGACTGTGTGTGTGTGTCTGCGTGTGTCTGCGTGTGTCTGCGTGTGTCTGCGTGTGTCTGTGTGTGTCTGTGTGTGTCTGTGTGTGTGTGTGTGTGTGTGTGTGTGTGTGTGTGTGTGTGAAATCATGAGAACCAGCTCAAAAATAGCAACAGAGAAGAGCAGAGCATGAACTAATAGGTTCCGCTTTTCATCATGTCACTGTTTACACTACACACAGGGTTGATGTGGGTTTTTATGCTCAGCACTGCGGCTTTATTTGAAATTGAGATCACAAGATCCTAAATACAGTACTTAAGTCAAGTGTCAAACATTCGCCTTTTTGTGTATCGAGCTCTAAGATTAGCATCACAGTTAATAAAGACAGTCTGTACTGATGCACAGAGGGAAAAAAGTACTTTCAATTCGATGCCTAAAATACCAAAAGCAGATCAAGTAGATGTTGATAATGCAATAACAAGACGGTCTAATATTGTCTTTTTTTCTATATCTATCAATACAGAAGCCTATAGATGTGTGCTGTTACACAGATGTTACTGATTTTACTCTCGATGTGTAATTCATGCTCTGAGAGCTTATATGACCTACTCAAATGGCGATATACTTGCTAAAGCCACTATTTGGTCAGTAATTACTGCAGTTGACCAATATAAAGCAAATACACAAGCAATACAATTGACTAACTTAGATTTTAAGTTTTGCATAAAATTCCGCCAAGGGTCGATCTACAGTAGGTGACATTTAACAAAACAAATATTACAGTGTTTCTGCCATTAAGTACTTATGAAACTCATACAGTTATTAGTTGTCATGATATGATAAATTCATGTTGGGAACATATTTTAAAAGTATGATAATATTCATTCATTTTCTTTCAGCTTAGTCCCTCCAACTTATAACCGCCAACTTATCCAGCATATGTTTTACACAGTGCATGCCCTTCCAGCTGCAACCCAGCACTGGGAAACACCCATACACACTCTCATTCACACATATACACTACAGCCAATTTGGACTGAGGGGAAAACCAGAGCACCCGGAGGAAACCCATACGAGCAAAATTTCATTCTATTTTACATGATTAAAAACTTCTTGACAAACGAAAACCTTGGTGCTTGAAAGATCACAATCAATAAAAATCTGCAAATAATAAATAATATTACTCTCAAAATCAGCAAAGTTCATTTAATATATTAAATGAAATAAATTTAATATAGTTCCATAAATACTCTTTTAATCGCATGTTAAGTGTCCATCTCTTCCACAATGGTTTAAGTTAAAAGCAGATTACTGTGTAAAATGGCAGACCAGAGTAAATTAACATTAGGAACAATGGCTGATTGTTTCAGCTTAGTGTCCTAGTTTTGTTTGTAATCAGTCCAGCTTACACACAAAGATAACCCTTGCAAAAACCATCCTCTCACAAGCGTTTATTCCATTCTGACCATATAAATTTAAATGAATGACAGATACAGGAGCACGGCTGTCTGATTTTTGTAAGAACTGAAGGCCAAGTGCACAAACCTTTAAAAAAACAGCACTCTGAAGAGACAAAAAAAAAAGTTATAAAATGTAACTATATTTTAGAGACAACAGCCTTGGCTGAGATTTCTTAAAGCTAAGTTTTTATTAAAATTATAAGTAAAAAGACTTTCTCCAGAAGAAAAATATTACTGTGGGAAAAAAGTCATTGATCTGTGCATTGCTTAGTAAATAATTAATTGTGTGTGCTGTTTAAATAGTCCTGTAATCAGTCCATGAGCAGCTTCAGCTGTGAGTGAGTGCAATCAGTGGAATCTGGAACAACATCTAAACTTCGTAGTAAATAGTCAGAATTGAGAGATTAACAAGGAATTGTGACATTATATGATCTCATAATTCTGAATAGAAACTCACCATATAAACATGTTCAACACACACAAAAAAAAAATCATAAAAAGATAAACACCATAATAAGGACGTAATATTAATATTAATTTGGGACAACACTCTTGGCTGAGACTTCTTAAACCTTCTATCTTTAGCTAAAATGGCTGAAAACAAAAAGAAAATTCCAAGGGAATTTTGGCAGATATTGACGTTGGATGGCATAGTAATCATGGTGTAAAGACGTCACAACCTTACAATCATTAATGGCCAAACACTTCTTGGCTGAACGTGGATTTCTCCAGGCTTTGTGTTTGTGCATGATGCTTAAACTCTTTAGCTTTTAGACTAGGTTATTTTTAGCTCGTGTGATGTCATAGTAGCTCAAGCTGAGCAACATATCAGAAATGCCTTCTTTTTTTAACCCAACTAGCTGAATGACTGGAGCGAATGAGAATTCCCCATCACATGAGATGACGCAATAAACAATGATTCACAACAACAAACACAACACTGAGGTCAGCGGAAGCACACTGACGTAAGAGAATCTAGTCTGCTGAATTTGACATTTTTGGGGTGTTTTTAATACCCAGTCTCATTTATGCAGTAGGCAGGATTTTAAAGCACGTGCTAAAATGCAAGAAATGGAAGGTCTTTAAACAGTATTAGCTTGATAGGGATTGATTTTACTTAATGTGCACTTTAATCTGTTCATAAAATGTTAACATAAAAATATTACTTGCAGACAATATAGGCTAATCAAATCAAAATAAATCAAAGGTCAGTTAAGAAGACCATCTGTCAAATATATACA
The DNA here is from genome assembly GCF_903798145.1 of Danio aesculapii. Lineage (NCBI taxonomy): Eukaryota > Metazoa > Chordata > Actinopteri > Cypriniformes > Danionidae > Danio > Danio aesculapii. The sequence goes on along the minus strand of NW_026613730.1, from coordinate 12,346 downwards.
CACAGATAGACACACACACACACGTTTGTATCAAATCTGATGCCATTTTTGTCACTTTTTTTTTTTACATATATATTTGTGGCACATTCTGCTAGAAACATAAAAAAGTGTGACAGGACCTGATGTTTAAGCTTGTTCTATTCAAAAAATCATACAAAAACAAGCATAATATCGTACAATTCAATGATGGAAGACATCCTTAATCACTATCGATTTTCTGAGTCATAGCCTTAAAGGTGTGTATTGCATGCATTTTATGTTTAATCTAATGCAAATGTGACAGGACTGACCGAAACATGGAGACAATAGTAAAATTGTATTTATTTGTAGAATTTATTTATAATTGCATGTCTTTAATCAATTAATGTGAATGATAACAACTTAAACTTGCAATTTCTATAAAAAAAAAAATCTAAATAACAGTTTTAGCATAACAAAACTATTAAAGGTGTAGGTTAAATTCCTTTACAGAACAACTCGCAGAAATCAACCATCTGTCTTTTTAAGAAATGTTTTGGGATGAAATACTTATTCACTGTATTTATGTTTTTATAAGGAAAGATAATTTATGTTTCTGGTAGAATGTCCCGTATACGAAACTTTATGTCAACTCAGATTTTAACAAAAAAAGCTTAATTTTAAGACATAAACAGACAAATTCAAATGTACAATGAAAAGTCACTATTTGCAAGACATACACTCTCAAATGCAAAATGAAGGTCATCAGTGCAAGATAAAAAAAAATTCTGATTTCTATAAGTAAAAGTCATGCATTGGAGATATAAACTAGAATTCTTAAGAAAACTGAATTGTCTTGACAATCTAAAAAAGAAGACTGATCTAAAAAGAACAAAATATAATCTCAGAATATATATAATCTCAGAACTCTAAAGAACTGCAAATCAGAAACTCAAAAGTTTAAGAAAAAAGGGAGAATTCTGAGACATACACTACCCTAAAACAAAAGTTTAGGGTCAGTAGGATTTTTAAATGTCTTGAAATAAGCTTATTCTGTTCACCAAGGCTGCATTTATTTAATCAAAAATACAATATAAATTGTAAAATTGTGAAATGTTATTGCACTATAAAATAACTTTGTAGTTTATAATTTAATAATTTATTCCAGTGATTTTAAAGATGACTTTTTTCAGCTTCATTACTCAAGTCTTCAGAGTCACATGATCCTTTAGAAATCATTCTAATATTAATTATTATTATTATTTATATTATTATTATATTAATTATTATTATTAATGGCAATAGTAATAAAAGCAATAATGACTGGAGTAATAATTTCATTTGAAACTGAATAAGTAATCAACAAATATTTAATACATAAGTATTTAACAATTTAACCTTTTTTACATTTAATAAATGCCTCCTTGATGAACAGAATCATTTTCTTTAAAAAAAATGTAAGAAAATAAAACATGAAAAAAAAAACGTGACCCCCAAACTTTTGACCTGTAGTGTAAATTGATAATACTTAGAAAAGTCACAATGTAAGATATGAACTCATCATTAAAAATAAAAGTCATGAATGCAAGATCAAAAAAAAAAATCTGAATTATAAGCAAAAGACACAAATTTGAGATATAAACTAGAATTCTTGAAACAATAAACTGTCTGAGATATAATACTAATTTGAGACGTAAACTGATAATTCTGCAATTAAAGTCACAATTGCAAGATATGAACTCATAATTAAAAGTAAAAGTCATAAATTAAAGATAAAAAAATCTGAATCCTAAGGAAAAGTCATGAATTTTAAATATGAACTACAATTATTTTTATTAAAGGTGAATTGTGACATAAGCTAAAAACAATGTTTAATATTAAATAAATTGTGATCTAGGGAAAACAAATCTGCAATATAAACTCAGATCTCTTAAAAATTGCTAAATATTTTTTTTTTTTTTCGGAATAAAGTAGATCCCTTTTGCATAGACTCTATTTATCCCCTTCAAAAAGATTTTAAATGCATTTATCACCTTCCTCAGATTGTAACTTATGTTCACAGAGGACAGTTGGCATTTATTTTCATTATTATTGGGAATGTCCTGCACTTCATTCTTTTCGGTCTTAGCTGGCTCATGATACTTCATTTTTGTTAGGAAAAGATGGAGAACTGACTACAGTATGCTTTTTCCTAAATGATTTTTCTAATATGTCACTCTCAATGCAACAAAAGAACTTACACTTGGCTGCCTTCACAGCTGCTAAGAAAATGTTGGTCTGCCACTGGATCCCTCCTCATATTATAAGTAGACGTTAGTGGGGCCTATTTTTGCTGGTCATTATTTGTATGGAACTTTCAACAGCTCGCATACATGATGGAGCTCAGTCAAAAATAGTTAAGTCCTGGATTATAGCTTTTGATATAGTCAAATCTTTTGTTTCTACCTTCTAATGTACAGCTTTTCTGTTTATATGTACTTTATGTATCTCATTATGTTCATTAATTCATTTTCGGCTTAGTCCCTTTATTAATCCGGGGTCGCCACAGCGGAATGAACAGCCAACTTATCCAGCACATGTTTTACGCAGTAGATGCCCTTCCAGCTGCAACATCTCATAATGTAATAGTTATTCAGTTGTACTTACCTAACTTCTACTCTTTATTTGGCTAAACATTATTCTTGTTTTTTACAGCAATCTTTTAACTTCTGTTATTATAGAACAAGTCTACCTGGGTGGCGGGGGGGGGGGGGGGGGGGGGGGGGTGTGTGGAGATTCTGGGCTGTTTTACAAATAGTCATATGCTGTACGCTTGCTATATGAAACAAAAACTAAAATAATAAAAACCATTGTTTACAAAAAAAAAGGTAAAATAGGTAGGTAAAGGTAAAGTAGATCAGAATTGTGACAAATTCACAATCACAAGATATAAACTCAAGATCAAGATCACATTCCTGTTTTTTTTGTTCTTGTTTTCAGAAAAATGCATGATGATTTGAGATATAAACTAGGAATTACTTAAAAAAAACGTGTATACAAATTTTTTATTGTAAAATAAACAACTTTACAAAAAAATAATTCTGAGATATTATATAGATAAAAATTCTCAGAACTCCAGAATCTGAAGACAAAAATTCTAAATTTGAAAAAGTCAGTCCTAAAAATTTAAAGTAATAGATCTAAAATCCAAAAAAATGGCAAGATATTGAAAAAAGAGATATAATAATAATAAAAAAGCTTTAAAAATTGTATTGTAAACTGGAAAAAAAACTCAGAACTCTAAATAACGGATAGACAGACCACAAGTCCACATGGTTCTCCAAAAAAATTCATCAGCATTATGATATATAAACTGAAAATTGTTATAATTTATTTACTAATTTTAGATATAAATTTAGTATTGCAGGACACAAACACAAAATTCTAAATAAATTAATAATTTATGAATAAAATTGATTGACTGATTTAAATGTTCTTTATAAAATAAAATAAAAATTATAAAAAAAAAAGGCTATAAACTTGAAATAAAAATATATATAAGACAAAAATCCACATTTGCTACATATATATTGTGAAATGACTCACAGTGTCAACATGTATACAATGATTGTAGTCTGTAAACTAAAATCTATGATAAATCTGTCCAAAACAAAAACAAAAAAAACCTGTTCAATAGGATCCAACATCCTGCGTCAACAGAAAACATGTCAACACAAAGAAGCAACTCTCAGACTGTTATATAGAAACTTCTTAAACTCAATCCTAAAATATAGATAAAACACTAAAGCATAATCAGATGCAGACCAACAGTGCTGTCAGACACAGTAAACCAGTCATGTTTACGCACAAAACCAGGGTTAAAAGCCCGACTTCCTGTTTGTGTTCAAGAGGACAAGGAGGGAAAGTTTGTGGAGCTGCGAGGAGCTGTATCTTTGTTTAACGTCCTTGAGTCAGCCTCACACAATCATACGCATTTAAAGCCACTTTCCCTTGAGTCACGAGCAGATAACTGAGATATAATAACAAAGGTGAAGTGTGTCATGGAAAAAGGTGTAAAGGCCAGATTTACATTCCACACACTGCTGACGTAGAGCAACATAGACTGCAGATACCTGAGATACTGTCTGTTTAATTGACTCACAGCAAATATATTTATGATTTCTTTTTCAGTTTGGCTTAAGCTCAAAATGATCATCTCTCCTGTGAAATTTGATTATTTTTAAAATGTTTTCCCAGTGCTGTTTGCTGGTTCAAATTTGAAACACAGTACTTTTAATAACTAGCTTGTAATAACTCTTGTGTCTTTGGCATTATGACAGTACATAATATTTTACTATGTATTTTGCAAAATACTAGCATTCAGCTTAGAGTGTAGAAGGAATTAAGCTAACTTATTAGTTCTTACAAGTTTAAGTGGATTGAACTTAAGTACAACAATTGATGTTTGTTACCGATTGCATGAACAAAGAGAGAATCTCAATCAAAGTGTTTCTACAGACAATTTTTAGAAACAGTGATTATAAAAATTGAATTAATTAATGGCTGGCTATATTCACACATACATACATACATGCATATATATATACATATATACACACACATATATATATACACACACATATATATATATATATATATATATATATATATATATATATATATATATATATATATATATATATATATATATATATATATATATATATATATATATATATATATATATATATATACACTGCCTGACAAAAGTCTTGTTGTCTATTTTAGAAACAACAAATAATAACCTCACTTCTAGTTGATCATTTGGTATCAGAAGTGGCTCATATGAAAGGCAAATGCCTCTAGATTACGCCTATTTTACCAAAATAAAATATGGACGTGACTTGATTTTTTATTATTTAATTAGGACAGTAAGGTCTGACTTTGCTGAGACAAAAGTCTTGTCACTTAACAGAAATAATGTACAGTATAGAATATAAAGGCATGGTGCAGTGGAAAAAGAATGAATATCGTGTATAACTCCCATGAGTTTGTACGACTGCATCCATACATATCTACAATAACTCAAATTAATTAGTAATAAAGTTATCTGGAATGGCAAAGAAAGTGTTCTTGCAGAACTCCATGTGATAATCAATATTCTTGGAATTCCTCTTCAATGCCTCCATCTTACCCCAGACATGCTCAATAATGTTTATTTCTGGTGACTGGGCTGGCCAATCCTGGAGCACCTTGACCTTCTTTGCTTTCAGGAACTTTGATGTGGAGGCTAAAGTATGAGAAGGAGCACTATCATGCTAAAGAATTTGCCCTCTCCTGTGGTTTGTAATGTTATGGGCGGCACAAATGCTTTGATACCTCAGGCTTTTGATGTTGCCATCCACTCTGCAGATCTCTCGCATGCCACCATACTGAATGTAACCCCAAACTATGATTTTTACTTCATACATATAGACACACACACACACACACACACACACACAAACACACACACAAAAAATAATAATTTCCTGTCTTCATCCGTGTCAGATCAGCCTGGGTGTTGCTTACTGGTAATAACTCATAATGTAAGTAAACATGCACTTCCTGATGAGGAAGAGAAAATACAGACAAACATGACAAAGTGATTTTTACTTTTGTTGATGCACAAAAGTGTTCTTGGAGCTTCGTATGATTCGTGTGATTGTAGTCACATGAAACGTTTGACAATATTTTTAGTTTCTTTTCTGGAATTTAAACATCTTAGACCCTTTGCTGTCTATGGAGGATCAGGGAGCTTTCTGACATCCTCTAAAATATATAAAGTCCTTTGGGGGGGCAGGGGTGGGGGGGCTGATGGCAGGGGTGGAGAGAAACTGCACAGAAGGACTTCAAATATTGACGATAATAACAAAAATAAAGTAACAAGAGCTTAAAGTGCTTAAAAACTGATAAACTGAGACTGAGATAGACTCTCTTCAATGATTATGCTTCGCACCATTTATTTAAAATACTGTCAAATAAAGTGTTGTCTTCTAAACAATGACAAGTGCTTAAAGTGCTTAAATAACAAGTGCTATAAAATGCTAAAGAACTGAACTGCTAAGATTAGAAGGGAAATCAAGGCAATTATCACTTCTTAATTCTTTTTTTTTTTCTGGGTTGTAAGCAAAGTCCTGCAAACTCTTTCTTTTTAAGACATTTGGACCAGAAGATGGAGCTGGTCCAGTGGAGGAGGCTGAGGGTCTGTTGTTTGTCCAATCATGTTTTTTTCTTGTGTCAAATTAAAATATTAGGCTACCTCAAATCGATCGCTCCACAAGAATCTGCATTTAATTAATGCTCCGCTGTTATTATTATTTCACAAAACCTCAGTCAACATTTTTTTTTAAAGTCATTAGATTAAAGATTATGTCTTATGATTATGACCGAAGTTGTACGATTTTAAAAAGGAGGCGTGGCACCTAACCTCACCCCTAAACCCAACCGTCATTGGGGGATGAGCAAATCGTACTAAATTGTACGAATTAGATCATACGAATTAGCCACTAAATCAAAAAGTTACGAATTGCCGCAAGATTGTGTTATGACTTATTTCCTCTGTCTCACTCGCGGTTCATGTGTGTGTGCTCTGCGTGTGATGAAGGAAAATGACAATAAACGTCAAGGGTCTCTATCCAGGCCCAAAGCGCAGGGTGCAAAAGCATTAAGGGCGTGTCAGAATCAACTTTTGCAATTTTAAGGATGGAAAAATCCACTTTGCGCCGTAGCGCATGGTCTAACAGGGTTGAGTTTATTCTTTGTATTATAGGTGTGTTTTGAGAATAAACCAATCAGAGTCTCATCTCCCATTCCCTTTGCACCATAGCGCATTTGCTATTTACATGACAGGCTTTGTAAGTGGAAAAACTGAGCGTTTCACTAGTAAGAAAACAGTTTAATAGAGCATATACAGCGCAAGAATGTGAGATCAACCCCCTCATTCTTTACTTTCACTTTCACTCTCGTGGATAAACTTGTTGTATGCACAGACATCCATTAGCCTGTACATAATTACTTTCGTTTGTTAAGCCCGAAGATTTGTTTAAAACTATTTCTAAATTCAGTTCTAATTTCCAGCAAACAAATTAATGAACAATAATAACGAAGTGTGGTCAAAAAACTGAGTTATATCCAAATATACATGCTGTGCCCCATATGGTCTAAAACCTGACAGGTGGGCAAATCTAAGCTTTTTTGTATTAAAACAAATATAAATATGAGTATAATAAATAATACTGCTAATAATAATAACATCATCATACAAAAGCAAACTGTCACGAATAAACTAAAAAGGCCCCCCGAGATGAAGGCATGGAGGCGGTAGTTTTTATATTTATGTAGGTTAGAAAATATTATTTTTTGTAATATTTTTAAATAATTCTTTTTCATTTGTAAAGATATTTGCGTATTGCTGTACATCCTGTGTGTATTAAGCAATGTGTAAGCGAGGCGCACAACTAACGCGCTCTCCGCTGGATTTTAGATCTGCTTTGATTTGGTCTATTGTGTCGGCGTAAATGCGCACGAGGAAGAGGCGCACTCTAAACTCACACAGGAGAAAACTGGACTAGTGGATAACAAGGCAGCGAGCAGCCTAATTCATTTGATGTTTTGCTTAACTAATTCTTTAAATACAACTCTCTTGAGCTATAAAGGGAAAAAACGCAGAAGAAATTTGCCGTTAAATTAATTTTATCAGAGACGCAGCTGCCAGTCATTTTCACATTAGTTTTTCAGTTAGGGATTAATATTAATGTAGACTAACAAAAATGTCTACACTATAAATAATATTATAATTTATTATATTCATTATTTTTATTATTATTATTATTATTATTATTATTATTATTATTATTATTATTATTATTATTAAGCTAAAAAATTGACAAAATGCAAAACCCTTAAAAATATTTGCCTTACATTTTAACATTGGTAAAGCTCACTTTTACAGTTGTGTAAAGAAATATCCCATTCCACAGGAGCAGTCTCAAGTTAGGACACTTACAAAATGCCTTTTGAGTTTAAAGATGATCGGCCTGCGAAGTCAAGTTCACAGTGTTACAAATAAAAAAGCTATATACACTGGCAATCAAAATTAGAGAACAATTTATAAATAATTGAACAATTCTGAAATAATTTCATCTTCACTGCTCAACAGTTGAAGGAGTTTTTGTCCCATCTATACCATGCTACCAGAACACATTTTAACCAAAATAACTAAGGCATTTCAACAAAAACCATTATTTTGCAGAAAACACACTGATCAAAATTAGAGAACACTTTCAGATACCTCCCAGTTATTGGACTTAATCTGGCACCTGGTGCTAATTTCCTTGATTATCTGTCAACCCCTATTTAACTGGCAGCCTAACTTTCAGTTTCACTGACTCTGCAATGTGGTGGGCCATTCTAAAGTGACTGAAAGCCTCCAGCAGCAGGTCGTCCATATGAAGGCCAAAGCGATGACCCTAACAGCTATAGCAAGACAAGTTGGTCATTCCAAATCTGTGATTTCAACCATACTGAATCTTTACAACATCACAAACTCATTCAAGTCCCCCAAGAAGGCTGGTCGTCCATGGAAGACAAATACAAGAGAGGACAGGATACTGCGGAGGATCTCAATGGGCAATCGTTTCCACACTGTAGCTGGAATTGCTCACCAGTTCAGCGCTGAAAAGGGTAAAGATCTGTCTCGTCATACAGTGTCTCGAAGTTTAAGAGCATTTAGACTCCACTCTGCAGTGACCAAACCTCTCATATACAGAAAGAATCAAAAGGCTAGACTAAGCTTTGCTGAGGTGCATGTTGTGTGGACAGAGGAGAGAGGACAACTGGTCCAAAGTTCACTTCAGTGATGAAAGCAAACTTAATTTATTTGGGTTTGATGGGAAACATTATGTTCGGCGACATAGACTGAACCCAAAGTGTGTAAAGATGTCAGTGAAAAGTGGAGGAAGTGTCATGGTTTGGGGTATGTTTTCTGCAGCAGGAGTTGGGCCTCTTATACAGCTAAGTGGCAAAGTGAATGCAAATGTTTATCAGAACCTTCTTCAACAACATATGGTTCCTTCCCTGCGTTCATCACTCAATCAGCCAGCAGTTTTCATGCAGGACAATGCTCCATGTCACACAGCAAAATGAGTAAAGCAGTTCCTTGAAACTAAAAACATTGAAATAATGACATGGCCTGCCCAGAGTCCTGATCTCAACCCAATAGAGAACCTCTGAAAAATCCTTGGTGACAAAGTTATGTTCAAGACACCCACTAGTCACCGAACTGTAGGGCTGGGTATCGAGTTAGATACTTTTTAAGCACCGACCGAATCGTCTCAATACTATAGAGTATCGAATAAAACATTTTTGTTCGGTACCAAATATTGATACCCAAGGGAATAATATTGTCAACGTCAGTGAGCTAGAAAACCTGCATCCTTAACGTGCCCGGATCAAATGCTGGTGATTGGCTGCGGCGAGGCTGTCTTGAAAATCAATAGTTTACGGCAGTTACGCCCACTCGCCCAGAGCTTGTCAAATAGGGTATATGCCAAGCTAGTGTTTTTCCCATACTGATAAACTTCCAGTGACCTGTTATTGTGAGGTTTTTTTCCATTTTATAAGGTTCCTTTTACAGCATCGATGTTGTAATGTAATTCGTTTGCTCGTACGAGCCCATCAGAATCGGCAGGCTAGCGCAGAAGCTCCATTAAATATACTGGGGTAAAATAAATGCTCATATTATATATGATGTGGTGGGAAAAATGTAATTTAATGCAGTGCTTTTTGTACAATCTGAGACCATCATCTTATATCGGATATCACTCAGCCAGTGGAGATCGCTGATTTTAAAAGAAAACAGACCTTAAACGCGCCGAATTTGCATTGGCATACACTTTACCGGAAATGATTAACCCAGGTTACTGGCAAATTAAAAGTCCTATTAGCATGCTTCGGCATATACCCCATTGTCAAACAGACATACAAAATCAGTTATCTTTTAGCACTTCTTGCTTGTGTACCGTTAAAGTTAAGTTTAAGGCCCCGTTTATACTGTCAACACAGATCGGATCTGTTCTATGACCGTGTAAACAGAAAAAAACACATGCGTTCGGATATTCAGCGATCGGTTCAGGCCTCCTTCATATGTGGAAATACATCGGATATGTGACAATGCGACTGTCATATAAACAGGCAGATCGGATTTATTAAGGCATTCTGTTCTGATCATCATTAAACTTGTGACAATGTGGTGCTTCTCCGCAGTTTAATGATGTATAAGGAAGAGCGTCTGTGGAGATTCCGACGCGGTAAACAACAACAACAGAGGAAACATGGAGGAAGGTGGTCAGTCGCCACAATTTGCTCCCACCAGACCTGAGATCTCTCTTGTAACCACACATTCCTCTGAATGGTGGAGGACATTATACAGCATATAAACCATAAGCGCAAGCTGCGATGACGGCCCTTGCCCACCTCCTCCGCCTCAAAATCATTTTAAAGTTGGGCGAACTTATTGTTGTAACTTTTGCTTTTTGTCACTATTAATACACTCCCTGCGGGCCACACAGAACAACTTTATTCTCTCCAACAACACCAGTGCGCACACAGGCAAAGGCTACATCTTCAACTACACACACACATCAGGGCCATACCATTACGTAAACTGCGTGGGGGTAAATCTGGACTGAACCATTCACTGCTTATACTACGCATATTTCGCAGAGCTATAAACAAGACAGTTTCTTCTAACGTGCCTAGTGTGGCACAGATGCTAAAACCCGCGTTTATGCATGCATCGTAAATTGTACGGCAAGTGTAAAGACATGAATTGGATATTGGTCACAATTAAATGAACATGTAAACGGACAGACAAAAAAAAAATCTGATATCGGTCTTTGTCAGGTGACGTCACCCTCGTAAACACCGAACTGCATTATGGGACATAGCCGCCATTTGTGTTGTATCACGGATCCGAGTATCTGTGAGCTGTTGTATGGGTTTAACGTCTTTCGCAGAGTAAATACAGTGTTGCGTTCTTGTTGTGTTAAGGGCTGTAAGTTAAAAGCTAATCACGCAATCGAAAAGGTAAACAAATTATCACGACGACAGATATATTAAATTTCCCACTCAGAAGAAAGGATATTGACAGACTGTAGCGGTGCATCGGGTGCCCTGGCCTGCTGCATTGAGATGCAAAATATATCTTTTGCTGGCATATCTCCATTTATGTTCTCGACATTTTCACAAAGGTAAGTACGTAAGAATATTTAAGTAACTTTACAATTGTCATTGCTTGAGCTTCAAATACTTATTTTAATTCAATGTAACACTTTAGTTTTGGGGGTAGAACTGCATTTAAATCTTAATGAATCAACTTTGTGCATATAGATTTAAGATTGTGAAGTAATTGATTGTTAAAATATTGTAAAATACTTTTAAAATCTTTGTTACAACTTACATTTGCTGATTTACTCACCACCTGTCAAAAAGTACATTTTTGACTGTAGTTTTTCTAAAACAAATATAGGTTTTTGTTGAAAACATTACATGAAATATTTTAAACCTTCAGACTGAAGCTTCATAAAACTGCAGTTTAAAAAATAAATATAGTGGATGACAAGGGATGAGTACATTATCAGTAAATGTTCTTTCTGGGAGTTAATGTTTTAAGGGTTGAAATTTCAATTCAGGTTTCTTATGCTCAAACTGTCATTTTCCATAAGCATGTAGCATTATAGTACATTTATTTTTACTTATTCTTTGTGTAATATTTTTGCTATATATACACATTTCTAACTTTGTCATTGCCAGCCAACCTGCATATGAGATTATGGAGACTGACCCAGACTAAGCACCATCTCTACATCTGGGCCACACAGACAGACACTGCATACTCTGCAAGACAAATTAAGAGGGGGAAAGAAAACCAACACTGCAGTTAGCTGAAGATGTGGACGAACAACATGCAGAGAAGGAGACATGTGAGGTTGAAGATGGTGAGACACTGATGAGGAGACACACAACACTAAGGAGGTAGCAGAGACAAACTAAGAGTAAATTGTGTATGGACAGATGTGTAGAAGTAAATCGCCTGTTGGATGAGAACTCACAGCTGCTGTGAACTTGAAGAATACAGGATGTCTGATGGATTTGTGACAAGAATGATGCTCAAGTGCCAAACAGTAAAAAAAAAAAAAAAACACACAAACTCTTAATAACAAGCACTGACCCATCAACATAATACTCCCTTGTGAAGGTGAAGATGTCACATTACAGCATAGGATTGTAACTGTCTGTTGTGCACAAATAAACCAATGTCCAACTGTAGTGTAGAAGAGCTGTAGTTGTCAATAAGAGTTAAAGACCA
>NW_026613729.1:37500-40000 GCF_903798145.1 Danio aesculapii | reverse complement strand
ACAGGCCATCAGAACGTATTATTTTCATTGCAATGCAGTACTTTTGCATTGTTTTTCTAGATAAAGTCCACCAGAATAATTTTTTCCCATTGCAATGCAGTACTTTTGCAGTTTTTAATGTATTTATCTCCATGCTGAAACCCAAAAAACACACAGGCCCATCAGAAACACTACTTCACACTATGCATTTTTCATTGCATTGCAGTACTTTTGCATTGTTTTCTATATAAAGTCCACCAGAATGATTTTTTCCCATTGCAATGCAGTACTTTTGCATTTTTAAAATGTATTTATCTCCATGCTGAAACCCGAAAAAACACACAGGCCATCGGGAAACACACTCATAGGGATCATTCATACAATGCAATTTTTATTCTATGTATTTATCACCACGCTACAACCTGAACAACACACAGACCATCAGAATGTATTCTTTTCATTGCAATGCAGTCCTTTTGCATTGTTTTTCTAGATAAAGTCCACCAGAATATTTTTTATTTCCATTGCAATGCAGTATTTTTGCATTTTTTTAATGTATTTATCTCCATGCTGAAACCCGAAAAACACACAGGCCATCGGAAACACACTCGTACGGATCATTTACACAATGCAATTTATATTCTGATGTGGTACTTTTGCATTGTTTTTCTATGTATTTATCACCCCTCTAAAACCTGAATAACACACACACCATCAGAACGTATTCTTTTCATTGCAATGCAGTACTTTTGCATTGTTTTCTAGATAAAGTCCACAAGTATATTTTTATTTTCATTGCATTGCAGTATTTTTGCATTTTTTAATACATTTATCTCCATGCTGAAACCCAAAAAACACACAGGCCATCAGAAACACACTCATAGGGATCATTTATACAATGGAATTTTTATTCTGATACAGTACTTTTTTTTGCATTTTTCTATATATTTATCTCCACATTGAAACCTAAAAAACACACAGACCATCAGAACGTATTATTTTCATTGCAATGCAGTACTTTTGCATTGTTTTCTAGATAAAGTCCACCAGAATACACCAGAATAATTTTTTCCCATTGCAATGCAGTACTTTTGCATTGTTTAAATGTATTTATCTCCATGCTGAAACCCGAAAAAACACACAGGCCATCGGGAAACACACTCATAGGGATCATTCATACAATGCAATTTTTATTCTATTTATTTATCACCACGCTACAACCTGAATAACACACAGACCATCAGAATGTATTCTTTTCATTGCAATGCAGTCCTTTTGCATAGTTTGTCTAGATAAAGTCCACCAGAATATTTTTTATTTCCATTTTATTGCAGTACTTTTGCATTGTTTTTCTAGATAAAGTCCCCCACAATTAATTTTTTCATTGCATTACAGTACTTTTGCATTATTTTTCTAGATAAAGTCCCCCTGAATTATTTTTTTCATTGCATTACAGTACTTTTGCATTGTTTTTCTACATATTTATCGCCACGCTGAAACCTGAAAAACGTACAGGCCATCAGAATGCATTTTTCTATTGAGACGCAGTACTTTTACTTTTGTTTAACTATGCAATATGCCCTCTTATGGGGCTGCTGCTAGAAGGGATACTCTGAAAACTGGACTGACACAGTTTCAATTATGTTAAGCTGCTTTGGCACAATCTACATTGTAAAAGTGCTATATAAATAAACATGAATTGAATATAGCTGAGCCCAGAAGTTAACGAGAATTATTTAAACTATTTAATAAATTACACATTAAATTGTATTTTATTAATGTCTACCCCAACCCTCACAGTAATAAAAAACAGTAATTATACTAAGTATTATTCATATTATTTATTAAATTATCCATTAAATTGTGTTTTATTTATGTCTATCGCTGCTCTAACTCTAAATCTACCCCTTACAGTAATGTACAAATATTAATTATTGTTGTACAGTAAAATAATGCAATATTGATGCGAGTATCCACAGCTGTAACCCTTCTAGACTTTACTCTCTTATGGGGTGTTTACACCGGACATGCATTGCATGAGTAAATTGCGTTATTCACGAGTAATGAGACACTTGAATATTTTGAGTTTACTTGCTTTATTCGTGCATGACATTCTCTTCACAACGGAGGCATTATTGAATTTATAATGCAAATCTACAGTGACATATAAGGTTTCCAACTCTTTACTGATGAAATACGTTATAGTCCATCTTAGACTTGTTAGTAAATGAATGCAGATTTTACTGGAATCAAACCCATGAACTCAGTGTTGCGAGCACTATGCCTCTGATATACCAAAATAATAATAACAACAACAACAACAACAATAATAATAATAGAAATAATAATAACAACAACAACAACAACAACAGGAATAATAATATTAATAACAATAATAATAATAATAATAATAATAATAATAATAATAATAATAATAGCAATAATAATAAAATAATAATAATAACAACAACAACAAGATGAATAATAATATTAATATTAATAAAAAATAACAACAACAACA
>NW_026613729.1:25000-30000 GCF_903798145.1 Danio aesculapii | reverse complement strand
GTGGCTCAGTGGTTAGCACTGTCGTCTCACAGAAAGAAGGTCACCGGTTTGAGTCCCGGCTGGACCAGTTGGCATTTCTGTGTGGAGTTTGCATGCTCTCCCCGTGTTGGTGTGGGTTTCCTCCGGGTGCTCCGGTTTCTCCCACAGTCCAAACACATGCGCTATAGGGGAATTGATTAACTATATTGGCCGAAGTGTATGAATGTGTATGGGTGTTTCCCAGTACTAGGTTGCAACTGGAAGGGCATCTGCTGTGTAAAACATATGCTAGACAAGTTGGCGGTTCATTCTGCTGTGGCGACCCCTGTTAAATAAAGGGAGTAAGCTGAAGGAAAATGAATGAATGAAATTAGAATGTAGGTGTATAAACAGTTTAAGTTACTAGATTCACTGAAAAAAAACAAAGAAAAGTAAAGATTTATTAAAATATTATAATAAAATATTAAAATATCAAAAATAAATAAATTAATTAAAATAAAAAGCTGATTTAAATCATTCTAAAATACTCTAATGTCGTATAAATAATACTAAGAAATTGTCCACATTCAGTAACACTATCAAGGTGAGGTTATTATGATGAAGAGGAGTAAAGAAGTTTGATGTTTGTGGAGCTCCAGGACAGAAAGTTTGTGTGTTTCAGTGTTTCTGGACTCAAACTGTTTGTGGAGTAAATCCAGCATCCGCTCTAATGAGGCTGCAGGGTTTGAGACGGAGCCAAAACGCCTGCGGATCAGCCTCATCATTTTCTACACACACACACGCACGCACGCACGCACGCACGCACGCACGCACGCACGCACGCACGCACACTTGAAGACAGACATGCATCAAATGATCATCTACACTTACAGTATAATAACAGATGATTATTGACAAACTGCTGGAGTCAGGGCTGAGGGCACTAGTTAGTGGAGTTCATTAATCTAACACTAGCCTCCTGATCAGGTGACAAGACTACTAAACTCTCAGTCTGTTCAGTCACTTCATATGCAGAACGAGAAGAACAAATAAAATACAACATATTTAAAATATATAAATAATAATAATAATAATAATAATAATAATAATAATAATAATAATAATATTAATTATAATAATAATAATAAAAAAATAATAACAAATGTATAAATTAAAACATAGTAAAATAAAACAAATATTTAAATAATATAAACATTATTATTTAATGTTTTATTGATATAAATCATTATGAATTCAAATAATAATTAAATTAAATTAAATTATTTAATTAAATGATAAAATAAAATAAAAAATAATGCAAACGGGCTGTTTTTTCAACCCAAAATACAGAAAACAATAACCTTTTATATAATTTAGAAATTCTTAATATTTTCATGAAAATATCAATTATATTAAATGTATAATTTTCTGGTTAGAGTAAATTTGGAGTATGATTTTTCAGCTTTAGCAAGGTTGTGAAGTGTGTGTGTGTGTGTGTGTGTGTGTGTGTGTGTGTGTGTGTGTGTGTGTACGTCTGTGTTTTCAGCAGTTTAATCCAGACAAGAGTTTAAATCAATATCCGTCTGAGAGAATTCAGATAAATGAGTGAAACACACAAGGACAAACACACGCACGCACACAGGCAGGCACGCACGCACACAAATACACACACAGATGTACAGCCGCAGAGTGTTTTGCTCAAGATTAAAACAGACATGAGTTACAGTAGACTAACCCACACATCACAATCCACAGACACAGAATAAATATAGGCTGTCAATTAGGATTTGACCCCTGGAGTTGATGTGTGACCTCTGACCTTTGACCCCGATGAGCAAAATAAAGAACCTTCAGGTCAGACAGCCGGTCATAATGTATATATATTTATATCCTGTGAATGTTTTTCATTTTCAGATATTTCCCAAATGATGTTGAACAGATTCAGGAATTTCCTCTAATATTTGTTCTTCTGGAGAAAGTCTTATTTGTTTTATTTTGGCTAGAATAGTTTTAAAGCCATTTTAAGGTCAATATTATTAGCCCCCTTAAGCAATATTAGTTTTGGATTGTCTACAGAATAAACCACTGTTATACAATGACTTGCCTAATTACCCTAACTTTACCCTAATTAACCTAGTTAAGCCTATCTATCCATCCATCCATCCATCCATCCATCCATCCATCTATCTATCTATCTATCTATCTATCTATCTATCTATCTATCTATCTATCTATCTATCTATCTATCTATCTATCTATCTATCTATCTATCTATCTATCGTTCTATCTATCGTTCTATCCATCTATCGTTCTATCCATCTATCGTTCTATCCATCTATCTATCTATCTATCTATCTATCTATCTATCTATCTATCTATCTATCTATCTATCTATCTATCTATCTATCTATCTATCTATCTATCTATCTATCTATCTATCTATCTATCTATCTATCGTTCTATCTATCGTTCTATCTATCGTTCTATCCATCTATCGTTCTATCCATCTATCGTTCTATCCATCTATCGTTCTATCTATCTATCTATCTATCTATCTATCTATCTATCTATCTATCTATCTATCTATCTATCTATCTATCTATCTATCTATCTATCTATCTATCTATCTATCTATCTATCTATCTATCTATCTATCTATCTATCTATCATTCTATCTATCGTTCTATCCATCTATCGTTCTATCCATCTATCGTTCTATCCATCTATCGTTCTATCCATCTATCTATCTATCTATCTATCTATCTATCTATCTATCTATCTATCTATCTATCTATCTATCTATCTATCTATCTATCTATCGTTCTATCTATCGTTCTATCTATCGTTCTATCTATCTATCTAATATTGACTGCACTGTTTTTTTTGTTTTGTTATCAGAGATTCTCCAGCAGGTCACAAACCCCCATAATTCCCCAGTGTAAACCATGTGCTCAGTAAACCCTCATCTGTCCACTCTCTGAACAACATTCATTACAAACACCAGCATGAGGAGGAAAACCACCGTCAAAAACCAACAAAAACACACAATAAAACCCACTGAAGCTCTGATTAACACACACCTTCAGACACAGATCTGCCTACAAGCAAATGAGGACGGAATAATCATACTCATCTCAACCATTCCTTTAAAATAAATATTAAAATATGCACTCACTCTGATGAACAAGGCAAAGACGATATTCAGAGGAAAGAGAGCAGATGGAAACTGCATACCTTATTAAATAAATAAATAAATAAATAAATAAATAAAATTAACATTAAAAGTAAAAAATTGATAAAAACTAAAATAAATAAATAAATAAACTATAAGTAAATAGAAAATATATATAAAAAATAATAATAACAATAAATCACTTGATTAAAAAAATTAAATAAAATAAAATAAGAGAAAGAAAGGATTTTAATTGACTTTGAAAAAATATTCTTATGACAAAAATGACATAATATCGCATTTTTTAGTGAACTGTCTCTTTAAAATGAAAGATGCATTTGGTGAGATAAAAATGTGAAGGACAGAGAGGATCCTGTAAGGAAAGAAAGCGGCTGGAGACTCTAAACTTAGCAGCGCTGACAGCAGGACAAGACCACATTGTCCACAGCCACAGCAATTATTTTATTTTATTTTATTTTATTTTATTTTATTTTATTTTATTTTATTTTATTTTATTTTATTTTATTTTATTTTATTTTATTTTATTTTATTTTATTTTATTTTATTTTATTTTATTTTATTTTATTTTATTTTATTATTTATTTATTTTATTTATTTTATTTTATTTATTCAATAAAAATATGTTGAAGAGACTATAAAAATATATACATGTTAAATAAAGCAAAGGTTTTTAAACAAACAATAAAACAATATGATTAATATTACAGTTTTTCTCAGTGGCTTTGCTGCATTTCTCACAACACTGTTTACATTTGCACAACAGTTAATGCATTTCTCAAAACAGTTAGTCATTTGTGCACATCACAGTAGCAGTTTCTCATTCCTTCCAACAAATTGCAAATGCTTTTGGACATGCATCAACTGCTTTCATACGACTCTCTGCTGTTTATAACGTTATCATTTGCTTATGTCAAGTCAGTCAAAATGAACTAAACTTGTGAATGCTGAACAGTCATTCCATATAAAACTAAGAGTCCTCATTTCATTACTTCAGTCATTACATAACAAAATGCTTAACTAGTGGTCTAAATCTGTCAAGCTAATTTTATAAAAAAAAATAATCAATCTTTTTTTCCCCTGAAAATGTCTTCACAATTGAACAATTTGATGAATGATTAACAGACCTGTGTATGTTGTAGGTTCAGCTCCAGTATGTCCTGCAGTATTGTTTACAGTTGTGCACAGCTCTACACAAAGGGAGTTTCTGTTTGTTGTAAATAAGAGTGTATTTATTCTTTTGCACAATGCTGTGATTAAATTAGAATTGTAAAGAGCAAATGCAATAAAACTGTGAAACACACATATTCAGTGTCTTGTACTCAGATACCTCACTAAATACAGTGATGTCTAACTTTACTATAGTCTTCAAATGGCTGTGCTAATAGTATATAGTGCTGTCTTGAGCATTTTCAGGACGTGTCACCAAAATCTGATTGTTTTGCATTGTAAATAAATGTACAGAGTAAACTGTCATGATGAAAACATGACAAAGCCATATGAATATATTGATCATAAACAATGGTGTCTGGAAGTATGTAATAGTACATGTAAAAGTATTAATTTATGTAAAAGTATTAATTTATATCTATATTATTATATTATTGATATATTTATTACATGATATATATAATAATATATATATATATATATAATTATATTTATATATATATATATATATATATATAAAATTACAATTTATTTATTATAAATTACATTATATATATATATATGTAAAAAAAATTGTACCTATGTATCTTTGTGTATCACATACATAATAATATATCTAATAAACATATATCATGTCAAAACAAACTTTTATTTTGGATACGATTAATCTTTTAACGAGCAT
>NW_026613729.1:7500-20000 GCF_903798145.1 Danio aesculapii | reverse complement strand
ATGTTGCCTGGTCTGATGAGTCTCCATTTCTGCTGCCACATTCGGATGCTCAGCTCAGAATTTAGCATCAACAACATGAAAGCATGGATCCATCCTGCCTTGTATCAGCGGTTCAGGCTGGTGATGGTGGTGGTGTAACGGTGTGGGGGATATTTTCTTGGCACACTTTGGGCTCATTAGTACCAATTGAGCTTCAGGTCAACGCCACAGCCTACCTGAGTATTGTTGCTGACCATGTCCATCCCTTTATGAGCACAGTGTCTCCATCTTCTGATGGCTACTTCCAGCAGGATAACACACCATGTCATAAAGCGTGAATCATCTCAGACTGGTTTCTTGAACATGACAATGAGTTCACTGTACTCAAATGGCCTCCACAGTCACCAGAGCTCAATCCAATAGAGCACCTTTGGGATGTGGTGGAACGGGAGATTGGCATCATGGATCTACAGCCGACAAATCTGCAGCACCTGAGTGATGCTATCATGTCAATATGGAGCAAAATCTCTGAGGAATATTTCCAGTACTAGTAAGGTATACCTAATAAAGTGGCCGGTGAGTGTATATCTATATATAGCATATATTTATGCTGGAATAGTTGGTGGTTCATTCTGCTGTGGCGACCCCTAATAAATGAGGAACTAAGCCGAAGGAAACTTAATGAATGAATATACTCTATTTTTTGCTGCCAGTATTGCTCACTCATTTACTGTGTAATATTTAAGCCCTATTAACGTTGTCAGCACAGTGACTGACATAAGCCTGATTTTCTCTCTGCGCTCTGAGATTTTTTGAGTCCTGATGAGTGAATTTTCCTCTGCGTTACTGAGCTTTTTCTCTGTCAGATTGTGAAGAATGTGAAGGGTTGCAGAGCCTAACCTGCAGACGTCTCAGCTAATCAAACAATTAACCTCTGCTGGAGAGGAGGAGAAGAAAAATAAAGAAACCATTCCTCACTGCGCTTCAGAATAATCCTGCAGAAGCAGACCAAGAGAAGAACAGAAACACTCGCTGAGATTTATACTTATACTGCACAAATCCTCAAATTAAGCCTGCATGAAGACACTCAGCCATACATCACACACACACACACACACACACACACACACACACACACACACACACACACACACACACACACACACACACTGCATGCTATTAGAAAAATCTGACGTTGCAATATTTTGCTTTTGCTAATCATAACAGTTTTAATAACTCATTTCTAATTTCTCTCTTTGCCATGATGACAGTAAATAATATTAGACTAGATATTCCTCAAGACACTAGTATTCAGCTTAAAGTGACATTTAAAGGCTTAACTAGGGTAATTAGGGAAGTTCAAAACTAATATTGCATAAAGAGGGCTAATAATATTGACTTTAAAATGGGTTTAAATTATTATTATTAACATATTATATTTAATTAATGTATTTAATTTATAAATATATATATATATATATATATATCCGTGTTTCCTCTAGGACTTTTTTTCCAGCTGTGGCGGCAGACTCTGTTGGGTCTTTTACACAGATCTATTAACTACCTGTGGCATTATTTCAATAACAAATGTCGTGAGCCACAGCGGAATGAACCACCAACTTATCCAGCACATGTTTTACGTAGCGGATGCCCTTCCAGTTGCAACCCATCTCTGAAAAACATCCATACACACTCATACACTACGGACAATTTAGGCTACCCAATTCATCTGTACCGCATGTCTTTGGACTGTGAGGGAAACTGGAGCACCCAGAGGAAACCCATGCAGGGAGAACATGCAAACTCCACTCAGAAACACCAACTGACCCAGCCGAGGCTTGAACCAGCAACCTTCTTGCTGGGAGGTGACAGCACTACCTACTGCGCCACTGCGTCACCCTATAGTGGCGCAGTAGGTAGTACTGTGTATATATATATATATATATATATATATATATATATATATATATATATATATATATATATATATATATATATATATATATATATATATATATATATATATATATATATATATATATATATATATATATATATATATATATATATATATATATATATATATATATATATATATATATATATATATATATATATATATATATATATATATATATCAGTGTTTCCTCTAGGACTTTTTCCAGCTGTGGCGGCAGACTCTGTTGGGCATTTTACACAGATCTACCATCTACATGTGGGGTTATTTCATTGACAAATGTCATGAGTGCAGTATTAAGTTGAGATCACATTCATGTAATAGCCTACGAGCATGTCAATCTCTGTGCTCGAGCGCTGATTTCCTCTGTTTGTGCACAAAACTTCTTCCCTCGAATATACGCTGCTCAAGTGCAGATCTTCTTGTGCGCTCTCAAATAAACGCTGCTGAAGTGTGATTTAGTGCATTTATGTATTGAGTATATCTCATTTATTAGATTTGCTAGGAATATTTATGAATGTCTCCAATAGACCTACAGAGCAGCATTGATGCGTTCTGAAGTAAAGTGAAACAGCTATAAACTCAAGATAACAGCAAGATAAAGTCATTGTATGCAGAGCCACAGACATTTATCTATAAATAAAGTATATTTATGAAAACTGTGTTCATCATAACTGAAAGCTACGTCATGTTTGCTGGGCTCACGCACCTGTCAGTCAGTCAGTCAGTCAGTCAGTCAGTCAGTCAGTCAGTCAGTCAGTCAGTCAGTCAGTCAGTACGTATCCTTAAAGGTTTAAACAGATAACGCACAGCACTACTACGATAACAGAAAAGTTTGCGCTGTTATTATTCACTTTCCTTTTAATACATTTTTGTGCGTTTTATAACCTGCTATTACAAAAAAGGACTGAATGTTTTGAATGAGAAGCTGTAATGTAGCCGTGGCAGGATGAGTCTTGGTGTGGCACCCCGCCATGGAAGAATGAATGTAGCGGAAACCATGAATATATATATATATATATATATATATATATATATATATATATATATATATATATATATATATATATATTATCAACGCAATCTCAACGCAATTCGTAACTTTTTGATTTAATGGCTAATTCGTATGAATTTGTACGATCTAATTTGTACAATTTAGTACGAAATTGCTCATCACCCAATGATGGTTGGGGTTAGGGGTGGGGTTGGGTGCCACGCCTCCTTTTTAAAATTGTACGAATTCGTACGAATTAGCCGCTAAACTGACAAAACCTAAAATACTTACGTTTCCTCGTGAGATCAGGCTTATATAATAGAAAATACTCCATAAAAAAATCTTGCTCTGTGAAATACTTCACTTTAAAATAGATTCACAGTGAATTAATTCAATTTTACACTAATGGATGGTCAAAAGTTTGTGATCAGTTTTTATCTTTAAAAAAGATGCCTTTTGTGCTCACCAGGGCTGCATTATTTGATCAAAAATGCAGTAAAAACTACAATTTTAACACGTTATTACCAATTAAAATAACTGTTTTCTTATTTATTTCTTATTCATATATAGATTCCATTTAAAAAGATTTTGTACAGCAAAGTTTTAGCATCATTTGTTCATTCATTTGGCTTTTCATTCCTTCGATCACCACAGCGGAATGAACCACCAACTATTCCAGCATATGTTTATTTTGCAGCAGATGGCCTTCCAGCTGCAACCCAGTTCTGGGAAACACCCATACACAATCATTTACACATACACTACGGCCAATTTAGTTATTCAAATCCACTATAGCGCATGTGTTTGGATTGTGGGGGAAACCGGAGCACAGAATTGCCAACTGGTCCACCCGGGACTCGAACCAGTGACCTTCTTGCTGCGAGGCCACAGTGATAACGACTGAGTCATGGTGCCACCACTTGGGAAATATTTGAAAATGAATTCATCTTTACACTATGGTCAAAAGTTTGGGATCAGCAGTGTTTTTTAGGTCTTAAAAAAATATGTCTTTTGAGCTCACCAAGATTATTTAATTAAAAATGCAGTGAAATCTGTACAATTTTAACAAACAATTTTAATTACAAATTAAAATGACTGTTTTCTTATTTATTTCTTATTTAAAGCTTTAGTTTATATTGTTATAGTTTAAATTTAGATTCATATTTGTGATGTAAAGCTGAATTTTCAGTCTTCAGAGTCACATAATCCTTCAGAAATCACGCTAATATGTTGAGTTGAGGGTGTCACGGTGGCGCAGTGGGTAGCACAATCGCCTAAAAGCAAGAAGGTTGCTGTTTCGAGCCTCGGCTGGGTCAGCTGGCGTTTCTATGTGGAGTTTGCATGTTCTCCCCGTGTTGGCGTGAGTTTACTCCGGTTTCCCCCACAGTCCAAAGACATGCGCTATAGGTGAATTGGGTAGTGTACGAGTGTGAATGTAGGAGTGTATAGGTGTTTCCCAGTACTGGGTTGCAGCTGTAAGGGCATGACCTGTGTAAAACATATGCTGGGTAAGTTCATTACGCTGTGGCGACCCCAAGTTAATAAAGGAACTAAGCCAAAAAGAAAATGAATGAATGAATGATGATTTGATGCCCTAAGAAACATTCTTATGATGCTAAATGATTATTATTATCAGTGCTGCTTTATATTCACTAATAACTTATGTGGATGTTGTCCAGTCAAGTGACTGCTTTTTGCAGTCTGGTGTGAAACAAAACCGAAAAGGCTGAAAAAAATACTACAATATATTATTTTTAGGGCGGCACAGTGGCTCAGTGGTTAGTAATGTCGCCTCACAGCAAGAAGGTCGCTGGTTCGAGTCCCGGCTGGCTCAGTTGGCATTTCTGTGTGGAGTTTGCATGTTCTCCCCGTGTTGGCGTGGGTTTCCTCCGTGTGCTCCGGTTTCCCCCACAGTCGAAACACATGCGCTATAGGGGAATTGATGAACTAAATTGGCCGTAGTGTAAGAGTGTGTGTGTAAGTGAGTGTGTATGGGTGTTTCTCAATACTGGGTTGCAGCTGGAAGGGCATCCGCTTCGTAAAACAGATGCTGGATAAATTGGTGGTTCATTCTGCTGTGGTGATCCCTGATTAACAAAGTGACTAAGCTGAAGGAAAATGAATGAATATCATTTGTAACTGGTCTGTACCAAAGGAAACGCACTACAGGTGTGAAAGTCTGTTGTTATATCTCTGAATACGCCATCAGGAGCTCAGATAAAAGCGCTCAGTAAATCCACACACAAGCAAAATGTGTAGAGCGCAGAGTAGTAATTAAATTTCTTAATTAAATCTGATTTATTCCGAGCTTTGGCCGTAGCTGAGAGTGTCTTTTCTCTGGTCTCTTTGCTGCGTTCAGCTGCTTTTATTCTCAGATGAAGCACTTAAACAACGTCTGATACTGGAAATAAAAATGATGAGAGCTTTCTAAACACCACGCATTTCTGACCGGCTAACATTTATTCAGCAGTAAAATGAAGGATCATTCAACAAGGATGCATCAGATGAGGGTAAAAAAATATGAAAGTGTTATTTTCA
The DNA here is from genome assembly GCF_903798145.1 of Danio aesculapii. NCBI lineage: Eukaryota > Metazoa > Chordata > Actinopteri > Cypriniformes > Danionidae > Danio > Danio aesculapii. The sequence continues at coordinate 14,532 of NW_026613729.1, read as the reverse complement.
GACTTTTTTGACTCATTTATAGTCAATTTTTTTATATATAATATGTATAATATTGTAATATTGTATAATATTGGCTTGTTTTTCGAAATCATAAGTCAAAATGAAGTGAGTTTTTCCTTAAAAGAAGTTCAACTATATATTTAGCTTGTTTTAATAATATAAAAAACTTAATTTTCACATTATTTTTGAAAACAAAACAGTATATATATATATATATATATATATATATATATATATATATATATATATATATATATATATATATATATATATATATATATATATATATATATATATATGTTTACTCATCTGGAGAATGATTTCAGAATTTTAAGACAAAAGCATTTTTGCACTAAAGACTGACTGCATTAACGATGCTGAAAATTCAGTGTTTGACCTTATAAATAAAATACTCCTTACAGTATTTTCACATTAAAAACATTTATTTTAAACTACAAAAATATTTAAAATTTTTACAGAATTTCCTGTGCTTTTAATGACAAAAACGCAGCTTCTGTGAGCTATAATGTATATCCAGCTTCTTGATCAGTTTCTCCATCTAAGCCTGCAGTAATGATGCAAAAAAAATCAGTGTTTGATCTCAGAAATAAAATACTCCTTACAGTATATTCCCAGACAAATCAGCTATTTGTAATTGCAAAAATATATCTCAATTTGACAGATTTTACTGTATTTATATTTACAAAAACACAGCTTCAGTGAGCTATAATGTTTATCCAGCTTCTTAGTTTCTCCATAAGCCAGCAGTAATGATGCTGAAAATTCAGTGTTTAATCTAAGAAATGAAAAACTCTTTAAAGTATGTTCCTATAAAATACAGCTATTTGTAATTACAAAAATGTGTCTCAATTTGACTGATTTTACTGTGTTTTTATTTACAAAAACACAGCTTCAGTGAGCTATACTGATATGCAGCTTCTCAGTTTCTCCATAAGCCAGCAGTAATCAAGCTGAAAATTCAGTGTTTAATCTAATAAATTAAAAACTCCTTAAAGTATGTTCCCATATAATACAGCTATTTGTAATTGCAAAAATATATCTAAATTTTACCCATTTTACTGTATTTATATTTACAAAAACACAGCTTCAGTGAGCTATAATTGATATCCAGCTTCTCAGTTTCTCCATAAGCCAGCAGTAATGATGCTGAAAATTCAGTGTTTAATCTAAGAAATTAAAAACTCCTTAAAGTATGTTCCTATAAAATACAGCTATTTGTAATTGCAAAAATATATCTCAATTTGACTGATTTTACTGCATTTTTATTAACAAAAACACAGCTTCAGTGAGCTATACTGATATGCAGCTTCTTGATCAGTTTCTCCATCTAAGCCCGCACTAATGATGCTGAAAAATCAGTGTTTGATCTCATAAATAAAATACTATTTACAGTATTTTAACATAAAAAAAGCACAATTTGAAACTACAAAAATATTTCTAAATTTGTATGATTTTCTAGTATTTTTAATGATTTAGACTATTTGGGGCTTTTTTAATCAGTTTCTGCATCTGAGCAGAACTAATAATGCTGAAAATTCAGCGTGTCATCTCAGAAATAAAATATTCTTTACAGTATATTCCCTAAAAACAGTTGCATGAAATTGCAAAAATGTCTTAATTTGACTGATTTTGCTGTATTTTTATTGACATACTGTAGATGCAGTTTCTGTAAGCTATCATGTATATCCAGCTTCTCTGTCAGTTTCTCCATAGGCCAGCAGTAATGATGCTCAAAATTCAGTGCTTAATCTAAGAAATAAAATACTCCTTACATTATATTACCATAGAAAACAGCTACTTAAATTGCAAAAATATTTCAAAAATGTACAGAATTTCCTGTATTGTTAATGACAAAAACAGAGCTTCTGTGAGCTATAATGTATATACAGCTTCTTGATCAGCTTCTCCATCTAAGCCTGCAGTAATCGCGCTGAAATATCAGTGTTTGCTCTCAGAAATAAAATACTTCCTAGAGTATATCCCTATGAAAAACAGCTATTTGAAATTGCAAAAATATGTCTAAATTTGACTTATTTTACAGTATTTTTATTTACAAAAACACAGCTTCAGTGAGCTATAATATATATGCAGCTACTTCATCAGTTTCTCCATCTGAGCCTGGACAAGTGATGCAAAAACATTCAGTGTTTAATCAAAAAAAAAAATTACTCCTTAAAATATTTTCCTATTAAAAACAGCTATTTTAAATTGCAAAAATATTTCAAAAATGTACAGAATTTCCTGTATTGTTAATGACAAAAACAGAGCTTCTGTGAGCTATAATGTATATACAGCTTCTTGATCAGCTTCTCCATCTAAGCCTGCAGTAATCGCGCTGAAATATCAGTGTTTGCTCTCAGAAATAAAATACTTCCTAGAGTATATCCCTATGAAAAACAGCTATTTGAAATTGCAAAAATATGTCTAAATTTGACTTATTTTACAGTATTTTTATTTACAAAAACACAGCTTCAGTGAGCTGTAATATATATGCAGCTACTTCATCAGTTTCTCCATCTGAGCCTGGACTAGTGATGCTAAAAATTCAGTGTTTTATCTAAAAAAAAAAAAACTCCTTAAAACATTTTCCTATTAAAAACAGCTATTTTAAATTGCAAAAATACTTATTAATTTTACAGATTTGCGACTTCTTGATCAGTTTCTCCATGCCGAAAATTCAGGGTTTAATCTCAGAAATAAAATACTCCTTACAGTATATTGCCCAAAAAAAACAGCTATTTGAAATTGCAAAAACATGTCTCAATTTGACAGATTTTTCTGTATTTTTCACGACACAGTATAATATATATATATGCAGCTTCTTGATCAGTTTCTCCATCTGAGCCTGCGGTGTGCTGGAGGTTTGTAATAGAGACAGACAGAAGCAGAGCTGATCTCTCTGCAGGATCACAGCTGGATCTCCAGTGTTTGATAAAGTTCTCCATCATCCTCTTCACACTCCTGTAAGCCTGAACCAGCACATAAATCAGTTCTGCTGGATCTTCGGTCTCCAGTGAATCAACACACTGCTGATCTGCACTCCTTTCATGCAGGTCTGAGAGATTTTTTGCTTCTGTTTTATCAGCCTGATATGAGAGAATGATTTGAGCATGACAGTGCATAATATTTCACTAGCTGTTCTGCAGGATACTAGTATTCAGCTTAAAGTGGCATTTAAAGGCTTAACTAGGGTATATAGGCAAGAGAGCTTGGCTAAATACATTGACCTTCACCATTTTTTATTTATTTAATTACTTAATGCATTAATTATATATTTTTTATTTATATTATTTCAGACAATCTAAAAGAAATAAGACTTTCTCCAAAAGTAAAATATAATTGGAAATAATTCAACTTTACAACGTTAAAGGTTGCAATCAGTATTAAAAAAAGTGCCTTTTGAGCTCACCAAGCCTGACTTTATTTGATCAAAAATGCAGTAAAAACTGTAAAATCATAAAATATTATTACAAATTAAAATGACTGTTTACTTGTTGAATATTGTTTAAAGTTAAATTTATATTTGTGATGTAAAGCTGAATTTCCAGCATCAATTCTCGAGGCTTCAGAGTCACGTGATGCTTTAGAAATCACTCTAATATGATGATTTGATGGTCAAGATAATTATTAACAGCACTAAAAACAATTGTGCTGCTTTACATGTGTTTAAAGTATAATGTTACCACTCAAAATTGCATTAAAATGTGCTTATTTATTTTGTGTTTCACTTTTATTCATCAAGGACACATTCAATCATTTTATTGTCGGCTTAGTCCCTTTATTAATCTGGGGTCGCCACAGCGGAATGAACCGCCAACTCATCAAGCATTTGTTTTATGCAGCGGATGGCCATCCAGCTGCATCACATCACTGGGAAACACATACACACTCATCCACACACACATACACATACACTACGGACAATTTAGCCTACCCAATTCACCTGCACCGCATGTATTTGGACTGTGGGGGAAACCGGAGCACCCGGAGGAAACCCACGCGAACGCAGGGAGAACATGCAAACTCCACACAGAAACACCAACTGACCCAGTCGAGGCTCGAACCAGCGACCTTCTTGCTGTGAGGCGACAGTACATAGTAGTTAAGGACACCTAATATAAAGTGGTACCCTAATTTGTATTTACAATGAATACCATTTAAAATACATACTTTTAGTACTGCTTCGGTGAACTTGAGCAAGTACACTAAAATAAATCATTTTCACTAGTTGTATTGGTACTTTTTAAAATCAAAGTGTGCTTTAAAAATAAGTTAAATCTTTGTAGACTATAAATATTTGCACTATATATCATTTATTTTAAAAATGTGGGCAATACGTTATAGATTCATTATATTAAACAATATTATATTAGTCTTAAATTTTAATTCAACTGTAGGGGTGCGGCCGGGAAGGGGGCCCTAGAAGACAATGTTCCCAGGGGCCTCTGAATTCAGGCCTGGGTGTAGGTTATTGAATCTATCATCAGAAAAATGACAGGAACAAACATACAAACATACAAACATGGCTATACTGTGGTTGTTGTGAAAATAAACTTTTAACCCTTTATTCCCAGATTCGACTAATCTCCATTTGCCAGTGATCATCATCTTCATTTACATTTCGTCATTTAGCAGACGCTTTTATCCAAAGCAACTTACAAATGAGGACAAGGAAGCAATTTACACATCTATAAGAGCAGCAGTGAACAAGTGCTATAGACAAGTTTCAGGTGTGTAAAGTCTAAGAAGCAAAGCATTAGTAAAGTTTTTTTTTTTTTTTTTGAGAGAGAGAGAGAGAGAGAGAGAGTACAGTTAGTGGTATAGCCAGAGAGGCAGTTACAGATTAGGAAGGAAAGTGGAGACTAAACAGTTGAGTTTTTAGTCGTTTCTTGAAGACAGCAAGTGACTCTGCTGTTCTGATGTAGTTAGGGAGTTCATTCCACCAACTGGGCAGATTGAATGTGAGAGTTCGGGAAAGTGATTTCTTCCCTCTTAGGGATGGAACCACGAGGCGACGTTCATTCACAGAACGCAAAGTTCTGGAGGGCACATACATCTGCAGAAGTGAGAGCAGATAAGAAGGAGCAAAGCCAGAGGTCGCTTTGTAAGCAAACATCAGAGCTTTGAATTTGATGCGAGCAGCAACTGGCAGCCAGTGCAAACGGGTGAGTAGCGGAGTGACATGTGCTCTTTTGGGTTCATCAAAGACCACTCGTGCTGCTGCGTTCTGAAGCAGCTGAAGAGGTTTGATAGAGTTAGCTGGAAGCCCGGCTAGTAGAGAGTTGCAATAATCCAGTTTGGAGAGAACAAGAGCTTGAACAATGAGTTGAGCTGTATGTTCAGATAGGAAGGGTCGGACCTTTCTGATGTTATAGAGTGCGAATCTGCAAGATCGAGCAGTTCTAGAAATGTGCTCAGAGAAGTTTAGTTGGTCATCATCTTCGCATCATGATCAGTCCTGTGATCCCCTGCACTTTACATTTTACCAGATCTGGAACTACATATTTGGTGATGTACCGAATCGACGTCGACGTGTTTAAGCAAAAGATCCAAACCCGATTCATTCATTCGACTCTGAATCGACTATTTCGTTAAAGAATCAAGTTTTAAACACGGTAAACTTTCAGATTTAAACCTCAGCTGGATGTTTTTATTCACTTAGTGCTGTGTTACACACTGATGGAAGATCATCTTCAAAACCCCATAATAGGGGCTCTTTAACCAGTTAAACTCTGTGGCGTCATCGACTTTCGCTTAAAGATTTAAAGGGCTAGCATTGCACCAGACCCCCTTAAGTGGTTTCGTTTGAAAGTGTAGAAGCTATATTTTATGCACATATGCATCACTTTGGTTTTTATTCTACTGTACAAAAGTTATTTACACTTAAATACACAGTATTTTGGATACCCGAGCTGGGTGTTGAACATTGGTTCATTATTCATATGGTTCATATATGACACATGTACAAGTTATAGCTCAAATGAAAGCTCTTGCCGGTGCTCATACGGTTCTAGCATTCTTTTTACTGAATTATATTCTCATATTAAACAGTTGTCGAATGAATCGCTGTGTTTCCATGGCGCAGAAGTGAAAACAAAAACATTTATGATCAATAAGCAGCTCCAGATAGCACAGACAGCTGTCATCTCTTACCTTACGCTGTGCGCTTCAGGGATATTTCTCCTCTGTTTTTTAGGTGTGCATAAGTAATCCTTTTATATGTCTGACGTGGTCCAAACACAGTGAATTATGTTTGATCAAACAAAAGAATAGTGAAATATGAAAACAATGATCGATCCCTGTGGCTTGTGCAGCACCTCTCATCAGTTGGAATACAATAACTTCTGCATAGATTATGGTGGGAACATCTTCCTATGATTACAGACATGTGCAGGAACCACCAACATTAATTACAGCAAGCTAGACCACACAGAACCTGAAAGGTCCACTTTCAAATGTGAGTTTATAAATAAAAATACAAAAAGCGCCTCTTTTTTAGGTGTTTATTATAACACAGACGACATATACAGGTATTTTAAACACTTTCAATAGTGTTTTATAAACATTCAAAGGGTTTTCTTTAAAATCATACCACATTTTTGCATTTACACCTCTGCATGTGGATTTGGGAAGCTTTTAAATTTGGGTAGGCAAAATCCAGGTGGAAATCCCAAATTAGCACAAGAGTTTAACTGGTTAAAACACAGAAATAAATTACATTTTAAACTGTATTGATTACAAAAACTGTGATGCAACTGTATGATAATATTTCACACTTGTATACGTTTTTTACTGTCATTTAATCAAACAAATGAAGACTTGGTGACCAGAATAGTCTTTTAAAAACCCTTTTAAAAACCCTACTCATAATTTACGGCTAATTTTGATCGCTGGTGAGCATTCATTCTCTCAGTTTATTTCCATCTGTGTGCATTTGTGGTTTGGCTGCAGTGAAAGCAGTTTCTGAACTCAGGTGTTCATCAATGAAGCGCACCTGAGTCTGCTTCAAAA
>NW_026613729.1:0-2500 GCF_903798145.1 Danio aesculapii | reverse complement strand
CACTGCATTTGACTGGATCAGGCATTCAATGAGTATGAAGCAGATCCATGAGCTTACTGGGATTTCCTGATATTTAGGACACAGAAATGACTTATAAGAGCGTAAACACATGAGCAGAAATGAGCAATATAAGAGCTGTGACACTGTGATATTCTTTGAGGTATTGATTAATAAATACAGGACCAGATTTGACCAGAAAATATGACTGTGATGATACAATATGTTTTAGTTAATATGACATGAGATCAACAATTTAGGAAAAGTAAAGTTAGTTTAGTAAATAAAATAGGGTTAGGGTTAAATAAACAAAACAAAACAAAATAAAATAATAAAAAAATAATAAAATAAAAATAAAATATAAAATAAAATAAAACATAAAATAAAATGTATGAAAATATAAATTATAATAATAATAATAAAATAAATAAAATTCTTTAATTTACAAAACAAAACAAAATAAAATATAATATAATATAAAATAATACAAATTAAAATGAATAATAATAATAATAATAAAAAAAATATATATATTTTTTTAAATTATAAAATAAAATAAAATAAAATAATAAAATAAATAAAAAATATAAAAAATAATGTAAAAATAAAATAAATAAAAGAATAAAATAAAAGAATAAAACAATAAATACAATAATAATAAAATAATAATCATAAAATAAAATAGAACAATAAAATAAAATAAATAATTAATAATAGAAATAAAATTTAAAAAATATTTAATTTACAAAATAAAATAAAATAAATAAAAAATACTAAAATAAAAATAAAATAAAACATAAAATAAAATTAATAATAATAATAATAATAATAAACATATAATATTTTATTATAAAATAAATAACATAAAATAATAAAATGAAATAAATAAAAAACAAAAAAATAAAGTTAAAAATAAAATAAATAAGAAAAATAAAATAAAACATAAAATAAAATTAATAATAATAATAATAATAATAATAAACATATAATATTTTATCATAAAATAAATAACATAAAATAATAAAATGAAATAAATAAAAAACAAAAAAATAAAGTTAAAAATAAAATAAATAAGAAAAATAAAATAAAATAATAAAATAAAATAAATACAATAATAATAATAAAATAATAATAATAAAATAAAATAGAACAATAAAATAAAATAAAATAAAATACATTTTCGGACTTTTGTAAAAAAAAAAAAGTACATAAAATTTTCTAATTTTGCATTTCATTCTAAAACTACTAGTCTGTATATGTTTTAATATAATTTCAATATAACATTTGTACTAAGCCATGTTGCAATAATGATTATATATCTATACTATGTAGTCCTATTGTACATAAGAGTTCTTAGATTTATAGGTAAATATGCACAGTGCACAAACACACCCATGCACGCATATCTGTCTGTGGTATTGAATATACAGGAGTATTTGAGAAAACACGAAGGAAAAAAAATAATTATGTCTCTAATTTAGGGGTCACCACAGCGGAATGAACCGCCAACTTGTCCAGCATATGTTTTACACAGCGGATGCCCTTCCAGCTGAAACATAGAACTGGGAAACACCCAAACACACTCATTCACACCACGGCCAATTTTAGCTCATCAATTCCCCTACAGCATATGTGTTTGGACTGTGGGGGAAACCGGAGAACCCAGAGAAAACCCATGCCAACATGTGGAGAACATGCAAACTCCACACAGAAATGCCAACTGACCCAGCCAGGACTCGAACCCGTGAGCCACCCATAAATGTAAATTATTAACATTATATTTCTTAATTTTCAAAACAGTAACCCATCAAACTTTTATCTAACAAAACCCAGACTGAAACAATATTTGCATTACGCCACAGTGCAGCACTGACTATATTTCTATTTATCACTCAGGCCTACATGAGAGTTCTCAGATTTATAGGAAAGTATGAACAGCAAACACACACACAGATGCACGTACGATGACAAATTCCCACCCTGAACTCTCACACACATCTCTTCCGGGCAGTTCTTTACCTATTTACAGCGCATTCAAGAGCACTTGTGACAATCTGGAGGCTGAAAGCTCAGGTTCATTATGCAGGAATTCCTTTGTTCTTCTAAACTCATTTAGCGCTGGCGTAACTCCCACAGGTTAATCGAGCCGCGCAATTAAACTCAAGAGAACCTTTGCCGGAGATTCCTTTCGGTCCGAGCCATTCAGCTCCCGGGACCCCAGCAGAAAAGACCCCACAAATCACTAAAGCGTCCCAAACAAATGTTTAGAGGATCTCTGGGGCACAGGAGGAGGAGTGTGGGAGTGAAGGAGCACATCATGGAAAATACAGCAAATTAAAGCTTCCCTGAGCCTGGGGAGACATTCATATTCATAACGCCCAGCCCATGGAAAAAATATAATAATTCAATCGTAATTCTAGCGATACCGGGAAAAAAGAGAGAGAGTTCTAATTTGTTCCTAATAACTCACACTTTTCAATTCTCCTGAGAGCCAATTACCAGC
>NW_026613728.1:32104-49950 GCF_903798145.1 Danio aesculapii | reverse complement strand
CAACTCCTCTCTGCATCTCAAATCCGCCCACGGACGTGGCGCGCTAACGGGACAAACTGGTTGGAGCCGGAATGCCGTCCATACGGAAATAAGCGGTCAGCTGGTAAGCGTGAAAAGGAACGGCGTCACACCGCCCCGCAGCGTTCGTTTAAAGAAATGAAATGCAGCCATACGTACCTCCGCCTACATAATTCAATGTCTACAGAAACGTCCGCAGGGCTACGTTTTCACAATGAGCCTGTGTTGAATTTTGTGGTGGTAATTCCCAGAAATTTTCAGACAATTTTGCCAATAAAAAATTATATATATTAGGGGCGTAGATTTAGGGTGGAAAGAGGTGACGCGTCCCCACCAATATCCACCAACCATAGAAATGTCCCCACCAATAATTTAATCCACTTAAAAATATAATAATAATAAAAATAAAATTGTGCTGTTAACATTAACATAGACAATTGAGACCTAGACACACAGAAAGGGTTAAATCACATTCTCTCTTCGAGTCCTCCCGCCCCCAAAACGCTTACGGACATTTTGATTGGCTGTGCCTTTCCCTGCTATCATGTGAGAGGCTGTGGCTGCCTTCAGATACAAGCACCACCAAACGGGGTGGATTGTTTTTTTACCGTGCTAGAGTATGGTGTGTTGGGTGACAAAAAAGTAGGGATGGCGGCAGCAAAAAAGGTGGACATAAGAGGCTTTTTTTTCAACGAAACTGTAAGTCACATACTGTAAATGCAAGTATATATATATATATATATAGTTTGATTCACCCGTCCCCACCAATGTCAAGTGCAAACCTACGCCCTTGCAACAAATAGATTTGCTTCTAATCATCTAAATCCCAGCATCAGCGCATTCAGAAATAACAGAAAAAGCCGCTATATCCCGAGAACCAATCAGAAGGCGCGAATCGAATATGTTTTCAGTGTGACTTTTACGCCGGCTTTATGAGGAGACTGTTTTATTCCACTTTCGATTTCGATTTTAAAAGACGGAGTTTGATGAACTGCATGAGCCTGTCCGACTGTCAGTGAAAGGCAAATGAAAAGGTCCCTTACCTCAAAGCTCTGTGTATTGTAAGAAAGAAAACACACTGTACAGTTGGAAGCGTAGCATGCATTCATAAAGTTTTTTTGTGCAGCAATGCTACTTTAAATGAGTCCGACATTAAACGGCAACTACGTTTCATGAAGGACGAAGTTAAGATGCCTTTCTTTTATCCCACAAGGATGCTATGAGGACGAAGAGACCAAGATCGTGAGTATGTGAGAATGAATGAAAAAAATCTTCTTAAATTGTCTGAGAGGCATCCCCTTCTTGCCCAGTAGGCCAACCTTGTGTTGTATTTGCTAATGTAAGCTATTTTTAAAAAGAGAAATATAATGTATAAAACTATAAATTATTTATATAACTTTATTACCTATACATCTGATAAGCTTTATATATTAAAAGACAATGTATAGATGTCGATGTTTCACAATGTTTTTACACTACATTATTTGAATCTAACAAGCTTAGTTTACAATGTTTACAAAGTTTACATTTTAAATTTAAATCCCAAATGTCAGAAATGACAACAGATTGTTAAGATTTAATTAGTGTCAGTTTTAATGTTCATTTTAATTGATTAATGCACTTACAGATTTCATTCATTTATTTTCCTTCTGCTTTGTCCCTGGATTATCAGGGGTTACCACAGCGGAATGAACCGCCAGTTACTTGACAGACTTATGTATTTTTAATTTTAGGTGTTTTATGTTTGGTAAAACAATCTCTAATTGCATCTTTCTGTGCATCTAATTGCATTAGATTTTTTTAGCTATTTACACTGTCTTGTCCCAATAGGTGGATTTAGAGGCTTTTGCAAAAAAAAAAATATATATATATATGGATTTAGGTGGATTTAGCTGGTTCTGACGCAAAAGAAAATCGACCTTGTTAAAAAACGAAGAATTGTCTAAAGTGACATTTTTGAAAAACTGTATTTTATTTACTATCTAATAACCTTATCATTACATGTAAAATAAAACTTCTGAGCCTAATCAGGAGCCTGACAAGAAAGAGGTCTGATGGCTTTAGAGGGTTTTGCATCTGAACTCTTCATATACAAACACACACAAACACACACACACACACACACACACACACACACACACACACACACACACACACACATTTATATATATATATATATATATATATATATATATATATATATATATATATATATATATATATATACACATATATAGTTTACAACACTAACAATAACATTCATATGGAAAGTTTTCAATTGTCAAAGGGATTTTAATTACAGAAATGTGCTCGCGTTGAGATGTGTGCTAAACCGTGTTCTGGCCTTTGCTCAAAAGTGAATAAATGTGAGCATTTGGCATTTTGCATTGAGAATCAATTCTGGAAACTGTTCAAGATCTTGCCTTGTGATCTCTAAAACCTGATTTTGGGTCTCTGTTTGGAAGTGTCTACGTTTACATTAACAGTGTAAATGTTAAAAATACATGGGCTCGTTTTAATGTATAAATGCACATTTCTGGCATTACCTACACAGAGATCTATCAATAAAACAAAAGAAAGCTTTCTGTTGGGGTGATTAAGAAACTGCTCGTTACGGTAAAACTTTATAATATCTACACACTATAAACCATTTATTAAGCATTAGCAAATAGTCAATTCATGATCTGTTAAGCATTAACTCTACATTAATAAACATTAGTAAGCAGTTTATAATTGAAGCTACAAATGCTGTGTTCTTGACTTATAACCGCATGTATAATGTGCTAAATAATTGTACTTTCATACTTTGTTAATGATTTATTTTTCATTAGTAAATTATTGACTTATTTACAAACCATTTGTATTTAAGAGTTGTTGGAGGTTTTTAAGATCATTCAGAATAAGTTAGTAAATGATTAATAAACTATTGAAATTAACATTTATATATCTTATTATTCAGGCACACCCCCACAAATCCCTCATTGAATATGAGCAATTCCATGCCAATGTAAACCTTACCGCAAAAAATTAAGTTTTCACCAAAACATGGAAACCGTTTCTAAGTTTATCTTGTAAGCACGTATTTTACAGTACTATAGAAATACTCAAAAATTGGTCATTGGTAAATTAAGTATAATAGTTTGAAAACAAAGTCAGTCACATCCATAATGGAGAGATGTCACATCAACAATAAGGATTTTTCCTCAATGCATAAACATTAAATAAAATTAAAATCAATCATTTTTGTTCTATAGTGAGCCCACTCTTATCCTTTTGATTATCATTATTTCTTTTGGGTTGTGCAATTTAATTCACACAATTTCTACAAAGTGTGTTGTAAACTCGCAGACTTTTTTGGTCACATCCATAATGCATGTTTATTTTCCTCATTTATAGTACAAAACATGGTATTTTTCTGATCGCAAAACTCTGTGGTCAGTTATTCTGGAAAATATAAACAAATGTTTCAATGTAATGTTAACATATAGTTTCTATGTGAATTTATGTTTCACATTTTACTGCAAATGCCACATCCATAATGCTGGAATTGCTCATATTTGTTATAACATGGTTTACAATATTATATTTGTGGATATACATGAGATTAGTCAGTACTAAACCCAAAACTGGAGCTAATCTAACAAAATAACTTACGATAATGCTTCAAAAACTAGTACAGCCAAATTTATATGCGCGGGCAAAATATTAAATTATTATTATTTTTTAAAATAGCAAAAAATCAAGAAAAACTAAAAATATATAACAGATGGTTAACTTTGTAGTCTGCACTTACTTTTTAAATATTTAGCTTGAATTTAATTGTATTATCTTTCCATGTCTAAAGATGTTCTGTATTAATTAAATTATAATTTTTTTATTATAATTTTTTTTTTATTCTGTATTAATTAAATAAAATATCAGTTTAATAAATATTTCTGTTTAATAAATCTGTTTTGTTCAAATGCATCGATATATATTACCCATATTCACTAAGAAAAGGATAAAATGATTCATTTTCAAAATGTGGTGTGTTCATTTATGCTAAGCTCTGTATACACTGTAAAGAAATTAATGCAAATTAGCAGTTTTCCATATTTTAAAAAGATTTCCCCCTTTATTTATGCTTTTGAATTGCATTATGGGCCCTTGATTTTTCTTCCAAAAACATTTAAGACTTTTGTTGAAAATATTAATAGTGTAAAATGCTATATTGTTTTTATTTATTTATTTATTTATTTATTTATTTATTTATTTATTTATTTATTTATTTATTTATTTATTTATCATGGACATCACAATTACACCGAACAACCGAATGCATTTGTTTAAGTGTTTTAGCAAACTTGCTAATTCTCAACACCTGTCCACAGGAGGCTTGCACACACAGGAGTGTGACTCTGTGAGAGGTTTGATGCCTACTGATTAGATCAGAAAACAGTCTGGATTAGTGTTGTATATTACGCTACAAAAACCTTATAATAAACTGCCAGCACATTTTCTTTTATTTACAGACTTATTATATATTATATCTTATCCATTATATTATTTTAAACTTCTAATATGTCAATAAGTCACTTTGTTAAACTGTAGAGTTGAATATTCAACATCAAAAGTGGACAGAGCAGAGATCAACATCCCATAATGCAATTCACAGCTGTAAATAAACTGAAAACACTTGTGAATCACAAAATACGGAAACTGTTAAATTACCAGATATTTTTTTCCAGTGTATTGATGACTTGAATTTCATTAGACTGAATGACGCAGTCAGAGAGAACAGGTTATTAGTCCTGTGATTTTCAATCAGAGACACTCCTTGCAGAGCAGGATCAGACTGTGATTAGAGCGTGCTGTGAAGAGCTCACTGTCACTGCTGCTTTTTAAAGTGGGAGTTTGGATCCAATTGCATCATTTTCTGAGAAGTACTGTACAGTCAAATCTGCCCACTTTTTTTAAGGACTTCAACTTTGAGAGACGTAGGACTTGAGTTGCATTAAAACTATACATTATTAAATAAATAAATAGAAATAAGAATTAGAGGTAAACTGTAAAAGACATCAGTTAATTAACAGTTTCAATACTTTGTGATTCACAAGTGTTTATTTGCGGTTGTGAATTGCATTATGGGATGTTGATCTCTGCTCTGTTGACATTATATATTGAAAATTCAGCAGTTTAACAAAGTGACTTTTTAATATTTTAGTAGTTTGAAATAATATAAGTAATATCTAGAGAAATAAGTCTGTAAAATGACAGAAAATGTACGGACAGTTTATTACAAGGTTTTCGTAGCGTTGTATACACCAGTGGTTCAACTTTTAAACCAGCGACCCCTAATGTAAGATCGTCAAGAACTCGCGACCCCCCACTACCAAAGCATATCCAAACAATAAAAATAGCTTTTTTTTTTAAGATGTTCACAATATTTTAACTATATTTACTATACATTACAGGGCTCGAAATTAACATTTTTCATTGGTAGCTCTGGTGCTCCTAACTTTTTCAATTTGCACCAATTATCGCACTGTTACTACAAGTTTTATTAACAGATTTATTTCATTAGAAATCAACACTAATCAAAACTAACAAGCAAAATATATACATGCATGCGTGAGGAAAATATGTCTCAACGATATATCACAATAAAATATATTTTTATAACATAACCGAGTGACCAAAGGTACACGGACCGCTCACCGGCACCTGCATGCACTGCTTGACATGCTTTCACTTGTAATGCTGAATAAATATATATTATAATCACTGAAAATGACACAATTTTTAAATCACTCTCGCGACCCCTTGAAATTATTCTGCGACCCCCGCAGGGGTTGCAACCCCCAGTTTGAGAACCACTGGTATACACAACACCAACCAAGACAATATAGCACTTTACACTAATAAACATATTCATAAGTCACTTTTTTTAAATTTCAAGCTTAACAGTTGTTATAAGAAAGATCAAGGGCCCATAATGCAATTCAAAAGCATAAATAAATGGGGAAAAATACCAAAAATAAAACACAAAATACAGAAAACTGTTAATTTATGGGTAGTTTTTACAGTTATATTACATAAGTTATATTACTAAAGCTCCCTTTGGTGATTTATTTTCAATGCAACCAAAAGACACTTAAAATATCCAACACAATCTCACGGCAATTCGTAACTTTTTGATTTAGTGGCTAATTCGTACGAATTCGTACGATCTAATTCGTACAGTTCAGTACGATTTGCTCATCCCCCAATGACGGTTGGGTTTAGGGGTGGGGTTAGGTGCCACGCCTCCTTTTTAAAATCGTACAATTTCGTACAACTGAACTCGTACGAATTAGCCACTAAACTGACAAAACATAAAATACTTCACGTTTTGTTGTGAGATCAGGCTGAAATATCCTAAATATTCATATACTGTACATACACTCACCGGCCACTTTATTAGATATACCTGTCCAACTCCTTGTTAACTCAAATTTCTAGGCCGCAACTAGACAAAGGCATGTAGACATGGTCAAGACGATCTGCTGCAGTTCAAACCGAGCATCAGAATGGGGAAGAAAGGGGATTCAAGTGATTTTGAACATGCCATGGTTGTTGGTGCCATGTCTGAGTATTTCAGAAACTGCTGATCTACTGGGATCTTCACACACAACCATGTCTAGGGTTTACAGAGAATGGTCTGAAAAGGAGGAAATATCCAGTGAGCGGCAGTTCTGTGGCTGCAAATGCCTTGATGATGCCAGAGGTCAGAGGAGAATGGCCAGACTGGTTCCAGCTTATAGAAAGGCAACAGTAACTCAAATAAGCACTCGTTACAACCGAGGTCTGCAGAAGAGCATCTCTGAACACACAACACATCCAACCTTGAGGCGGATGGGCTACAACAGCAGAAGACCACACCGGGTGCCACTCCTGTCAGCTAAGAACAGGAAACTGAGGCTACAATTCACACAGGCTCACCAAAACTGGACAATAGAAGATTGGAGAAACGTTGCCTGGTCTGATGAGTCTCCGTTTCTGCTGCCATATTTGAAGGGTCAGGTCAGAATTTGGCCTCAACAACATGAAAGCATGGATCCATCCTGTCTTGTATCAACGGTTCAGACTGGTGGTGGTGGCGTAATGATGTGGGGGAGATTTTTGTGGCACGCTTTGCGCCCATTACTGAACATCGCGTCAACGTCACAGCCTACCTGAGTATTGTTGCTGACCATGTCCATCCTTTTATGACCAGTGTACCCATCTTCTGATGGCTACCTCCAGCAGGAGAACTTGCCATGTCATAAAGTGCGAATCATCTCAGACTGGTTTCTTGAACATGACAATGAGTTCACTGTACTCAAATGGCCTCCACAGACACCAGAGCTCAATCCAATAGAGCACCTTTGGGATGTGGTGGAACGGGAGATAAAAAAATCTGCAGCAACTGCGTGATGCTATCATGGCAATATGGAGCAAAACCTCTGAGGAATATTTCCAGTACCTTGTTGAATCTATGCCATGAAGGATTAAGGCAGTTCTTAAGGCAAATGGTGCTCCAACCTGGTACTAGTAAGGTGTACCTAATAAAGTGGCCGGTGATTGTACGCGAGAAATTAATTACAATTAAATTAAATAAATAATACACTTCATATAATTATTTTTAATGTAATGTGTGTATTTATATAGTGCATTTATCATGTATGGCCATACATCCAAAGTGCTTCACAGTCATGAGGGGGGTCTCTACACACCACCACCAGTGTGCAGCATCCACTTGGACGATGCGACGGCAGCCACAGGACAACGGCTCCAGTGCGCTGACCAACACACCAGCTATAATGAGAGTGGAGAGACAGTGATGGAAAGTGGAGTGGATGGGGATTATTGGAAGGTCATGATGGGTAAGGGCTGATGGAGGGAATTTGTCCTGGACACTGGGGTTACACCATTACTCTTTACCAGAAGTACCATGGGATTTTTAATGACCACAGAGAGTCGGGACCTCAGTTTAACGTCTCATCATTAATAATTACTTATTTTTACTGATTATTAATAATATAACATTAATAATCACTCATTATTCTAATATCATCTACAAAAGTCAACACATAGAATGTCTATTAAACAGCAGGACAACTATAGCTACTAGAGTAAATATATAAACTGCTTCTAAAAAAAAATCCTGCTTCAGTGGGAAAGATTGTAGCATATTCATAGCATTTTTCACTTTCCCGCATTGATTTAGAGTCTTCAAGTTGAGTCATACAAATACTGCAAATATGCAAAAAAAATGAGTACAAACTTGTAATGGATGCAGCAATGTGATATACTTTACAGAGACTGTTCAGCAACACCCTGCAATCCAGACTCCAGAAATGTGCTCTTTTTAGCATAACGAAAGTGTTCAAGTCTACACCGCTGGCTGGATATATGCCCAGTTATAATGCTCTTCTCCATCATTTGATGAAGAACTGCTGCCATAATCACAAGGAAATGAAAACAAACATCAATTGCAACAAATAGTGCAATGGGGGTTTTGTTAATAAGGCGTGATCTATATTGAGTGTAATTAGCATAGAAAGGAGGCATTGAATGACATTGAATTGACTCAAATACTCATGACACGTCGCTGTT
Organism: Danio aesculapii; assembly: GCF_903798145.1. Taxonomy (NCBI): domain Eukaryota; kingdom Metazoa; phylum Chordata; class Actinopteri; order Cypriniformes; family Danionidae; genus Danio; species Danio aesculapii. Next base: position 41,316 of record NW_026613728.1, on the reverse strand, counting down.
TGGTTGATTTGGACTGAAGTATTGGAGGGTTTTTATGTGCACTTAAATACAGCACACATAAATACAGCACGCATGAGCATTTCCTGAATCAGTCCTAATTCATGCATGCTTTCTTTTAAAAACAAATCAGCCACCTGTTGTAATAAACACACAGTTGGAGCAAAAATGACTTATAAAATGCGTAATTTAAAAGCTTTCAGGGCTGTTGGCAGGCGGGGGAACAATGGTGAGCTGTTAAAGACACGAGCTCCAATTTGTCCATTAAGGGAAATGGGAAATGTGTTCACAGGATTGAAACTGAAAATGGGATTTCCTTTTTGTAAGAAATAATGCATGCAAATATTACACTGCAAGATGTGATTAGTTACTTTAAAAAGGTGAGTAAACCAATTGGAACTGTAAATTTGACTTCTGCTGAGTTCAGACTGCATGCTTTTAGCCTCGATTTTGACTCGCCGACTGGTTTTGAGAAGTTGTCGACAAATGCCTGAAATCACAGGCAAACCAGTGCTCGTTCACTTGAGTAACAATCACACAGTGTGAACTGTCAAAGACACAATCTGAGAGAATCGCCAATGAGTTGCCGACACTCGTGAGATACAGTGCATCCTGAAAGTATTCATAGCGCTTCACCTTTTCCACAGTGTTTCATGTTACAGCCTTATTCCAAAATGGATTCAATTTATTTATTTCCTCAACATTCTACACACAATCCCCCATAATGACAATGTGAAAAAATTGTCTGTAGACCTCCGAGGCAGGATTGTCTCGAGGCACAAGGCTGGGGAAGGTTACAGAAACATTTCTGCTGCTCTGAAAGTTCCAATGAGCACAGTGGCCTCCATCACCCGTAAGTGGAAGATGTTTGGAACCACCAGGACTATTCCTAGAGCGGGTCAGCCATGTAAGCTGAGTGATCGGGGGAGAAGGGCCTTAGTCAGAGAGGAGATCAATAACCCGATGGTCACTCTGAGTGCCAGCATTCCTCTGTGGTAAGAGGAAAACCATACAGAAGGACAACCATCTGTGCAGCAATCCACCAATCAGGCCTGTATGGTAAAGTAGCCAGACAGAAGCCACTCCCGCCTGGAATTTGCCAAAAGGCATCTGAAGGACTCTCAGACCATAAGAAACTAAATTCTCTGATCTGATGAGACTCAAATTGAACTCTTTGGAGTGAATGCCAGGCGTTACGTTTGGAGAAAACCAGGCAGCGCTCATCACCAGGCTAATACCATCCCTACAGTGAAGCATGGTCAGGGCAGCATCATGCTGTGGGGATGTTTATCAGCAGCAGGAACTGAAAGACAAGTCAGGATAGAGGGAAAGATGAATGCAGCAATGTACAGAAACATCCTGAATGAAAACCTGCTTCAGAGTGCTCTTGGCCTCAGACTGGGGCGATGGTTCATCTTCCAGCAAGACAATGACCCAAAGCACACCACCAAAATATCAATGGAGTGGCTTCACAACAACTCGGGGAATGTCCTTGAGTGGCCCAGCCAGAGCCTAGACCTATATCCTTTTGAACATCTCTGGAGAGATTTGAAAATGGCTGTACACCGTCACTTCCATCCAACCTGATAGAGCTTGAGAGGTACTGCAAAGAGGAATGGGCAAAAATTCCCAAAGACAGGTGTGCCAAGCTTGTGGCATCATATTCAAAAAGACTTGAGGCTGTAATTGCTGCCAAAGGTGCATCAACAAAGTATTGAGCAAAGGCTGTGAATTCTGATGTACATGTGATTTTTCAGGTCTTTTATTTTTAATAAATTTGCAACAATTTCAGAAACTCTTTTTTCACATTGTCATTATGAGGGATAGTGTGTAGAGTGTTGATGAGATAAATGAGTTTAATCCATTTTGGAATAAGGCTGTAACACAAAAAAAATTGGACAAAATGAAGCGCTATAAATACTTTCCTGATGCACTGTATTTGGCAGGCAAAATATCTAGAGCTGTGAAATGTGTTCTGATTGAAAATAACATCAGCGATTACCTACAGCCAATGAGAGAGCAGCATCCACTAGAGTGGATATCGGCAGGCCAGCTAAAGGTTGGAGGTGAAGTTAATTCCCTTTAAAACCCAGGTGATCAAAATAAGTACGTTTTCTACCCCACTAAAGGCTTCTTTCTCCTTATGTAGTTAACAAAAGATATACTACATGACCTTGTGCTGTTTACATGTCACTTCTCGCGTGTATTTGGTTGTGAGATGTAGTTTGCAGACTCGGCATGAGGCCCAATCCCAATTCTCCCCCCATAGGGGTAGGCGTGTCACAATTCTCTTTAGCTTGAGTGTCATTTTCCATGACAACACTCGAGACCAAGGGGTACAAAAATTTCCCAAAATACACGAGCTATGTGTACAATGGCAACAAAGCTGTATACGTAAGGAGATGCACAAATTAGTATTTTTTGGCATTATTAAGAATTTTTTCAACAAACAAGTGTATGCTTTAATACATACATAACGGCATTCGTGTTTACCGTCATGCTTTAAAAAAAAAAAAAGTTAAAATGTAAAAAAAATAATAATAATAAATAAAAATAAGCTAAACGTTTGCAGTCTATAACTCATAATAAAAACTCCTGTATAGTAGTCCCTCACTATAACGTGGTTCACTTTTCGCAGCCTCACAGTTTCGCAGATTTTTTTGTGCAGTTTGACATGCTTTATTTGTTTACAGCGCAATGTGTTCTGCGTCCTGATTGGCTGTGGACCATTGTCTATCAATCTCCTACGTGTCTTCTGTACAGAACAGTTTGCCTTAGCTTGCCAAATTGGCATAAATCTTCGATTGCTAGCAGTGTGAAGGCTCGTACACACCAAGACGCTTTTCATTTGCGTTTATCGTCTGCGTTTTACGAGACGTTTTTTTCTTTCAAACCCAAGCGATTTTCACTGGCGTCGAGCAGAAGAGTATGCAAAATCACTCCTTGACGTTAGATGGCGCTACACAACTTTAAGCATCTGACACCCCACTTATAACACAGAAGAAGAGGAAGAGAGGAAGTTCACATGCTTGTTAATAAAGTTACTGGTGACTCGAACAAGCATGGATGGTTCAATCCTCAGCTCTAGCGATGAAGAAATGATTATTGTTTACCAGTGCAATAAGCAGCTCCACGTTCATATCGCCTCTGGGCATCTTCTTCAATGTGCGCTCACATTGGCAGTTTTGTGCTTGAGCGCCTCCAAGTGCTGTTTACTGTATCTTCAGCAGCTCCGTGCACGTGAATTAAAGTGCCAATCTGATTGGTGGAGAAGGTTAAAAATGACGCTTTTACGTCTGCCATTTTGTGCGTTGGCGTGCACGATCACATTGGCGTCCTTTATTTAGTCACGAGGCGTTAAATGTTGACGAAAAACACGAGCAAAAAAACGTCTCGGTGTGCACAAGCTTTTAGTTTCAACTAGGAAAAGGGTTGTTACTGTCTGTAGCAAGACCATTGTAGAGGGTGACACACACTTGATGCACCGTGCCACGCAGCGTCATGCAAACATATCATGGTAGACATACACTACGACTGCTACGATTTAGGACTCTGTTCATATTTCTGCCACTCCACAGAGAGCCATCTGAATAATTTCATTTTAAATGACATGCGAATGTGCACGTCTGGTGCGTGATACTTCCAACTGCCATGTGCGTGGCGCATATGGTTTGCAACCCCTTAAGGATGGAGTCTGCTTTAGCTTTGTGGATCAGTGACTGCAGGATAAAGAACATACGCTGGATGTCAACATTATCCGCACTAAAGCTAAAAAGCTTTATGAACCTTTAGCTGACAGCGATGAATGTTTGCACCTGACAACAGGTTTTGATCTTTGATTTCATTTTATAATACTGGACTCATTTTTCTACAAAGGCTTGAGCAGAGAAAAGTGTGCAAATGTTAATACCTGTCTGAGAAAAGTGGATAAAGTGTCCAGTGAGGCGTTTTACAGCCTTAAAACATCAAGAATAATAGTAAAAAATAAAGCTGACTACTTCACGGATTTCACCTATTGCGGGTTGTTTTTAGAATGTAACTCCTGCGATAAACCAGGGACCGCTGTATAATAGTCCCACAACATATTTTCACATCTGTCATTAGTTGCCATGTCAGAACAGGGGCCTAGAATGAGCTTTTTACAGTGTCTGGTATCTATGTTGTTTAGCTTCAACCAGCTCCAACTCATACGTGCTTATTAGTCTATAGTAGTCTTGTACACCTTGATTATTTGGATCAGCTGTGTTTGATTAGGGTTGGAGCAAAACTGTGCAGAGCTGTGGTCATTCCAAAAATTGAGTTTGAGACCTATGCTTTAAAAGCAACAGGTTTACTCACTTAAGTATAGTCAACTAATCACTTTTAAAGTAGTCTGATAACTTTTTAAAAGTATAGTCATCTTATAGGTTTGCTCACTTTAAAAAAAAAAAAAATTACAGTCAACTAATCACTTTAAAATCAATAGGTTCAGTCACTCTTTAAGAATAGTCAACAAATCACTTTAAAAGTAATAAGTTTACTCACTAAGTAAAATCAACTTATATGGTTATTAATTTAAGTATAGTCAACAAATCGTTTTTAAACTAACCAGCAGACTCACTTTTTAAAAGTTAAGCCAACTAATTTCTTTAAAACCAATAATCATACTCACTTTTAAAAGTCAGCTAATTGCTTTAAATCCAACAAGCATGCTCTTTTTTAAAAGTCAACTAAACGCTTTAAAACCAACGAATATACTTACTTTTTAAAAGTAAAGCCAACGAATTGCTTTAAAACCAACAAGCATACTCACTTTTTACAAGTCAACTGATTGCTTTAAAAACTAAGCAGACTCACTTTTTACAAGTCAACTAATTGCTTTAAAACCAACAAGCATACTCATTTTTTAAAAGTAAAGCCAACTGATTGCTTTAAAACCAACAAACACTCACTTTTTTAAAAGATCCCAAGGTTTTTTATATCCTGGACCTGGCCGAATCCTGAGCAGCTACTGTGATGGTCATGGAGGAGTGGAGAACATGAGACTGATTCCTGTGACGCTCCAGAGACAGACGAGTCTTCGCTGAGGCCAGCTTCCAGCCTCCGCCACTGAGACTACAGCTCTGCACAAAAGTTTGGCCAGCGGAGAAATTAAAATGGTCGTGCCCAACTGAGCCTGGTTTCTCTCAAGGTTTTTTTTCTTCACTTCCGCCTTTAGTGAAGTTTTTTTTCCCTCTCCGCTGTCGCCACTGGCTTGCATGTTTCGGGATCTATAGAGCTGCGCATCGTTGGATTTGCTCTTCAGTATTTGGACTCTCAGTAGTGATTATTAAACCACACTGATCTGAGCTAAACTGCACTGAACTCAACACTATAAACTGAACTACACTGTTCCTATTTACTGTGACCTTTTATGTGAAGCTGCTTTGACACAATCTACATTGTATAAGCGCTATACAAATAAAGGTGAATTGAATTGAATTGAATTGTAAACCCAACTAATCGCCTTAAAACCAACAAACACTCATTTTTTAAGTAAAGCCAACTAATCATTTTAAAACCATCAAGTATACTCACTTTTTAAAAGTAAAGCCAACTAATCGCTTTAAATCCAGAAAACACTCACTTTTTTAAAAGTAGTCAACGAATCATTTTAAAACCAGCAAGTATGCTCACCTTTTTAAAGTAAAGCCAACTAATCGCTTTAAAACCAACAAGTATACTCACTTTTAAAAGTCAGCTAATTGCTTTAAATCCAACAAGCATGCTCACTTTTTAAAAGTAAAGTCAACTAAACGTTTTAAATCCAACAAGCATGCTCACTTTTTAAAAGTAAAGTCAACTAAACGTTTTAAATCCAACAAGCATACTTACTTTTTAAAAGTAAAGCCAACGAATTGCTTTAAAACCAACCAGCAGACTCACTTTTTACAAGTCAACTAATTGCTTTAAAACCAACAAACATACTGACTTTTTTAAAGTAAAGTCAACTAAACGCTTTAAAACCAACAAGCATACTCAATTTTTAAAAGTCAACTAATTGCTTTAAAACCAACAACTGATCGCTTTAAAAACTAAGCAGACTCACTTTTTACAAGTCAACTAATTGCTTTAAAACCAACAAGCATACAAACTTTTTTTAAAGTGAAGCCAACTAATCGCTTTAAAACCAGCAAACCCTAACTTTTTTCAAAGTAGTCAATGAATCATTTTAAAACCAACAAACACACTCACTTTTTAAAAGTAAAGCCAACTAATTGATTAAACACCAACAAGCATACTCATTTTTTAAGTAAAGCCAACTAATCACTTTAAATCCAACAAACACACTTAAAAAAAAGTAAAACCAACTAATCGCTTTAAAACCAGCAAGTATACTCACTTTTTAAAAGTAAATCCAACTAATCGCTTTAAATCCAGCAAACACTCACTTCTTTAAGTCAACAAATCATTTTAAAACCATCAAGTATACTCACTTTTAAAAGTAAAGCCAACTAATCGCTTTAAATCCAGAAAACACTCACTTTTTTAAAAGTAAAGTCAACGAATCGTTTTAAAACCAGCAAGTATGCTCACCTTTTCAAAGTAAAGCCAACTAATCGCTTTAAATCCAGAAAACACTCACTTTTTTAAAAGTAGTCAACGAATCGTTTTAAAACCAGCAAGTATGCTCACCTTTTCAAAGTAAAGCCAACTATTCGCTTTAAAACCAACAAGTATACTCACTTTTAAAAGTCAGCTAATTGCTTTAAATCCAACAAGCATGCTCACTTTTTAAAAGTAAAGTCAACTAAACGTTTTAAATCCAACAAGCATGCTCACTTTTTAAAAGTAAAGCCAACGAATTACTTTAAAACCAACAAGTATACTTACTTTTTACAAGTCAACTGATCACTTTAAAAACTAAGCAGACTCACTTTTTACAAGTAAAGTCAACTAAACGCTTTAAAACCAACAAGCATACTCAATTTTTAAAAGTCAACTAATTGCTTTAAAACCAACAACTGATCGCTTTAAAAACTAAGCAGACTCACTTTTTACAAGTTAACTAATTGCTTTAAAACCAACAAGCATACAAACTTTTTTTAAAGTGAAGCCAACTAATCGCTTTAAAACCAGCAAACCCTCACTTTTTTCAAAGTAGTCAATGAATCGTTTTAAAACCAACAAACACACTCACTTTTTAAAAGTAAAGCCAACTAATTGATTAAAAACCAACAAACATACTCATTTTTTAAAGTAAAGCCAACTAAACACTTTAAATCCCACAAGTATACTCACTTTTTAAAAGTAAATCCAACTAATCGCTTTAAATCCAGCAAACACTCACTTCTTTAAGTCAACAAATCGTTTTAAAACCATCGAGTATACTCACTTTAAATTCAGCAAACACTCACTTTTTAAAAAAGTAGTCAACAAATCGTTTTAAAATCAGCAAGTATACTCACTTTTTAAAAGTAAATCCAACTAATCGCTTTAAATCCAGAAAACACTCACTTTTTTTAAAAGTAAAGTCAACGAATCGTTTTAAAACCAGCAAGCATACTCACTTTTAAAAAGCAATAATTTAATGACAGTGTAAAAATTATGAATTTAAAGGACATTTGTTCCAGTTAGTTCTCCCACAATGACCTTCAATTAAACTCTTATAAAATATCTGAGAAGAATACATGATGTTCCAGATAGTATTTTGCATTAGTCTGCAATATAAAGACATTCAAATCTATGTGCTCAGGCAAGAGTGTAGAAAAGGAGATAAGACTGGAGGTACTTATATAGCCCAAGCAGAATCTGTGAAAGGTATCCAGAGAAACATTAATCAATACAAATTACTCCAGAGGTCTCTGGTGCGATTGTGACTCGGAGAAATATATGAAACGGAGAAAGACAATAGAAAGGAGACATTCTCTGCTGATTCAGTTCAGTCGGCCTCCATTCATTGTTTCAATTGACTTAATGTGCTTTTCAGAACAGTTGAAGCTGCATGTTTGCTTCAAAGCGCTTTATTAAATCTAACAAAGCATGTCGTTTTGATGTTGTGTCCTCCAGGACGGTGGGCTGATGCTGTAAATCAGAACTAAGCATTGTCTTTCAGGAGGTTTGGGGCACAAAGTGGCTCGGCGGATCAGTTGCAACTGTTCCCGGATCAGGCAAAGTGATAAACCGATGTATACCCAAAGGTGGATATTGTACTTACATCAGGAGGTGCAGTAAACTGCTTTATCCCAAAGGCTAAGTGCTGTTCTCAGATCAGAGAGTGCTCTGAGCAGTTTAATCCCGAGAGGTTACGCCTGTTCTTAGATGGAGGAACACAATGGATGCTTTATCTTGAGATGTTTCCCTGAGAACACAATGGACTGTTTATCCCAACGGAGACACTCCTGTGGCGACATAATGAACTGCTGGCTTTTAAAGCTCTGAACGCAGCCGACTGATTTTTCTCAGGAGGTAAATGCCATCAGCGTATATCCTTCTCATGGCTGGAGAGTACTGTAAATCTGCTTTTGGTACACTTGTGCAGTGGGAACTGGAGGCAAATGTTATCAGTGTATATTTGGCATATTGCAGTATCTGTTTTTTGGTTGCGATAATAGCTTTTAATCACACTATACAATATTATTATGCAACTCTATAGAATACTTGCTACTGATTGGTCAATCATAACAATCCAAGGTATGTTATTCCGCAATAACAACTGACTAAACTAATAACTCAGGCTCATCCAGGTACTACAAATCCTCTCAACGGTTGAATATACAGTTCCATAAGTTTCTATTCCATACAGGTCCATAAATATTTGGACATCAACACAATTCTAACATTTTTGGCCCTATACACGAACCCAATGGAAATGAATTGAAATGAACAAGATGTTTACAAGTAATTAGACAGAAAATAATAAATTAAACTTCATTTTTTTAATACTTGGTTGCAAATCCTTTGCAGTCAATTATAGTCTAAAGTCTGGAACGCATAGTCATCACCAGACGCTGGGTTTCATCCCTGGTGATACTCTGCCAGGCCTCTACAGTAACTTTTTCAGTTCCTTCATGTTCTTGGGGGATTTTCCCTTCAGTGTTGTCTTCAGCAAGTGAAATGCAAGCTCAGTCGGATTCAGGTCAGGTGGTTGACTTGCATAACATTCCACTTCTTTCCCTTCAAAAACTCTTTGCAATATGCTTTGGGTCATTCTCGATCTGCACTGCGAAGTGCTGTCCGATGATTTCTGAAGCATT
>NW_026613728.1:14604-27104 GCF_903798145.1 Danio aesculapii | reverse complement strand
TATATATACATATATATATATATGTATATATATATATATATATATATATCTATATATATATACATATACATATACTATACATACATATATATACATATACATTATATATATATATATATATAATTATATACATATATATATATATATATTATATATATATATATATATATATATATATATTACATAAACATACATACATACATACATACATACATACATACATACATACATACTACATAGACACATACATACTATATATATTATGTGCACTGCAAATAATTGATGACATTTTTTCTAAGTGCTTTGCTAAAATATAACAAATACAGTCATTTAGAGAATGAAATGAAGATAACAAAAGCACACGTATATCCACACATCTATATTCATTTTAAGACAGCACAAAACCAATGTTTTAATTTTAGTAGAGTTGAGAAGCTAAATTAGATAGAGTTATCCTTATTTTGATCACAACAATTTTCAGGCAATATTAAATATTAAATATAACCTATAAGAAAGTTAATGGAACAGTTCACCCAAAAGTGAACATTTGTCAAACAGTTTGATGTAACTTGTTTAATATTAATATTACTATTTTTATAAATTTATTATATAATATTTGATTTGCTCGCAAATAAAAGATAACATTTCATCTAAACTGAATGGCAAACATAAATATAGTCATTTAGAGAATTAAATGAAAAGTAGGTCAAAATAACAAAATCTGCCATATATTCACACACCTATATTCATTTTAAGACAGCAAAATGACAATGTTTTAATTTTTAGCAAAAGTAAAACAGCAAAATTAGTTGGAATTGTCCTTATTATCTTCACAAATTTTTTTCATGAATAAAATATGAAAATTAACTTAATATGAAATGAATGGTATAGTTCACCCAAAAGTGAATATTTACATCGTTTTCTTTCCCTGTTGAACACAAAAAAATATATATATTTTATAACGATATTCTGAACATGTAACCAATGACTGTAATAGTATGAAATAAAAACAATTAAATTGCAAGTCAATGGTACAGGTTTAGAAGAAAAGAGATATGTTTGTGATAAGTGAAAGGTAAGAAATGATGACAACATTTCAGTTTTGGGTGAACCCCCTTTAACATGACTAACTATAACACACTGGCCGCAATAGAAAAAAACAAATGCTTTGGAAGTCAATGGTTACATGTTTTAGAAAGAAACAGGTTTGTGACAAGTAAAGGATGAGAAATAATGACAACATTTCAGTTTTGGGTGAACTACCCCTTTAAAATGACCAAAACAGACTGCTAAAACACTAATACACTGACTGCAATAGTACAAAGAACAAATACTATGGAAGTCAATGGTTACAGGTTTCCAGAAGAAGAAAGAAACAAGGTTGTGACAAGTGAAGAGTAAGTAAATCATGACAGCATTTTCATTTTTGGGTGAACTACTTCTTTGAAATTATTAAAGACAGACTGCGAAAATACTGACTAGGAAAAACAAATACTATAAATAGACTGGCTAAAATAGACTGCTGAAACACTGACTATAATACACTGACTACAACAGTAGTAATAGCAATACTGAAGAGTAAGTAAATGATGACAACGTTTTCTGCTTTGGGTGAACTACCACATGACTAAAACAGACTGCTAAAACACTAACTATAATACACTGACTGCAATAGTACAAAGAACAAATACAATGGAACTTATTGGTTACAGGTTCCAGAAGAAGAAAGAAACATGTTTGTGACAAGTGAAGAGTAAGTAAATGATGACAACATTTTCTGCTTTGGGTGAACTACCCCTTTAACATGACTAAAAACAGACTGCTGAAACACTGACTATAATACACTGACTGCAGTGTAGGAAAAGCAAATACTATGGAAGTCAATGGTTACAGGTTTCCAGAAAGAAACAGGTTTGTGACAAGTGAGAGTATATGGTGACAACATTTCAATTTTGAGTAACTAAATGACTAAACAGACTGCTAAACACTGACTAGGAAAAACAACTATGAAAGTTAATGGTTACAGGTTTCTAGAAGAAACAGGTTTGTGACAATTGAAGAGTAAATAAAGACAACATTTCAATTTGGGTGAACTAACCATTTAAAAATAGACTGGCTAAAAATAGACTGCTGAAACACTGACTATAATACACTGACTACAATAGTAGTAAAACAAATACAATGGAAGGCAATGGTTACAGGTTTCCAGAAGAAGAAATAACATTGACAACATTTCATTTTGGTGAACTACCCCTTTAAAATGGCTAAAACACTGATGATAATACACTGAGTGCAATAGGATAAATAAATACTATGGAAGTCAGTGGTTACGGTTCCCAAAAAGAAACAGGTTTGTGACAAATGAAGAGTAAGTAAATGATGATAACTTTTCAATTTGGGTGAACTACCCCTTTAAAATGATAAAAACAGACTGCTGACTAGGAAAACAAACACTATGAAAGTCAACGGTTACAGGTTTCTAGAAGAAAACAGGTTTGTGACAATTGAAGAGTAAATAAAGACAACATTTCAATTTGGGTGAATAACCATTTAAAAATAGACTGGCTAAAAACAGACTGCTGAAACACTGACTTAATATACACTGACTGCAGTTGTAGGAAAAACAAATACTATGGAAGTCAATGGTTACAGGTTTCCAAAAGAAACAGGTTTGTGACAAGTGAAGAGTATATGATGACAACATTTCATTTTGGGTAAACTAAATGACTAAAACAGACTGCTAAAACACTGACTATTATACACTGACTGCAATAATAAGAAAAGCAAATACTATGGAAGTCAATGGTTACAGGTTTCTAGAAAGAAACAGGTTTGTGACAATTGAAGAGTAAGTAAAGACAACATTTGGGTGAACTAACCATTTAAAAATAGACTGGCTAAAAATAGACTGCTGAACACTGACTATAATAAACTGACCACAAGTAGTAAAAACAATACAGTGGAAGTCAATGGTTACAGGTTTCCAGAAGAAGAAATAACATTGACAACATTTCATTTTTGGTGAACTACCCCTTTAAAATGGCTAAACACTGATGATAATACACTGAGTGCAATAGCTGGATAAATAATACTATGGAAGTCAATGGTACAGGTTCCCAAAAAGAAACAGGTTTGTGACAAATGAAGAGTAAGTAAAGGATGAACTTTTCAATTTTGGGTGAACTACCCCTTTAAAATGACTAAAAACAGACTGCTGACTAGGAAAAACAAACACTATGGAAGTCAATGGTTACAGGTTTCTAGAAAGTAACAGGTTTGTGAAGAGTAAATAAAGACAACTTTGGGTTAACAACCATTTAAAAATAGACTGTCTAAAAATAGACTGCTGAAACACTGACTATAATAAACTGACCACAATAGTAGTAAAAACAAATACAGTGGAAGTCAATGGTTACAGGTTTCCAGAAGAGAAAACATTTTGACAACATTTCATTTTTGGTGAACTACCCTTTAAAATGGCTAAAACGCTGATTATAATACACTGAGTGCAATAGTTGGATAATAAATACTATGGAAGTCAATGGTTACAGGTTCCCAAAAAGAAACAGGTTTGTGACAAATGAAGAGTAAGTAAAGGATGATAACTTTTCAATTTTGGGTGAACTACCCCTTTAAAATGACTAAAAACAGACTGCTGACTAGGAAAAAACAAACCACTATGGAAGTCAATGGTTACAGGTTTCTAAAAGTAACAGGTTTGTGACAAGAGAAATAAAGACAACATTGGGTGAACTAACCATTTAAAATAGACTGGCTAAAAACAGACTGCTGAAACACTGATAATACACTGACTACAATAGTAGTAAAAACAAATACAATGGAAGTCAATGGTTACAGGTTTCCAGAAGAAGAAATAACATTTTGACAACATTTCATTTTTGATGAACTTCCCCTTCAAAATGACTAAAACGCTGATTATAATACACTGAGTGCAATAGTAGGATAAATAAATACTATGGAAGTCAATGGTACAGGTTGCCAAAAAGAAACAGGTTTGTGACAAATGAAGAGTAAGAAATGATGATAGTTTTCAATTTTGGGTGAACTACCCCTTTAAAATGATAAAACAGACTGCTGACTAGGAAAAACAAACACTATGAAAGTCAATGGTTACAGGTTTCCAGAAGAAGAAAGAAACAGGTTTGTGACATATAAAGAGTAAGTAAACGATGACAGCATTTTCAATTGTGCGTGAACTACCCCTTTAAAATGAAAGACTGCTAAACACAGACTATAAATAATGAAAAATTAATAATTTATATGCTGCTTGCGAACAAATTTCAGGAATCCATCAAAGGCTTTTGCACCCAGATGGTGTATTTGCGAAATCCATCTCCATGGGTTAACACTGCTGTGCTAACCATCTGAACTTTGACCTCTTGATTGAAAGCGTGTAAACAGTGATAAAGCATGCAAACAACAAATAAAAACAAGGCTTCAATCCCATTGGACGATTGGTGTGTTACAGGTTTACACAGGTATTCAGCACAGAGTCTCCTCAGACAATTATGAAAGATTAATGGCATCAGTGCTGTCAATTCAGCACGTCCTCAGATGAGGTATTTGGGTTGGTAAACAGCCTGTTCTCAAATGTACCGCGTTCTTGTATATATGAGCGCATTTTTGCGACACCAACAAAAACATGATTGATAGTCAAGCAGGTCTAGGAGCCGTGGCCATAACAAATGGCATAATTAGCATAATATATTCAGCCCCAGACGTTCTGAACAATATCTGTTATGTTTTATTATCCCAATGTTTTCACATAACCTGATATGTAATACTGTGGAAAAGGGGCACTGGCTGTTGATCTTTTTTATTCTGTTCTCGGCTCTGTATGATTTATAGGAACACAGCGATGGAGAGACAAACCGCATTCCTTGCAGTATTTCCCATCCTTGTCCGAAGACTTTTTGCTTGTCAAGACAGCTGCAAAGAGAACGCATGTATAAAACATAATACCTCCTGACCACTGTGTCGACTACTGTACTGTAAGTTATACCTCAAAGAGAATACACGGAAAGACAGATTGTAAACATGTATTTTTTTTTGCAAATTTGACCACTTCTGACATCATCACTGTAAATGATATTGTAAATTTGCAGTTCATGTTTTATTATGTTTTCCCCCATTATTTATGCTTTGAATTGCTTATGGGAGCTTAATTTCTTCTAACAGCTTTTAACCAAGCGGCAACCTCCCGCTCTCCCTCGGGAAGCCATACGGGAAGTAACTGAAACTGCAATTCATCAAAATTCCGCTAGTCCTGGCTCCATATAGAGCAAGTTGCAATTGAGCCCACTGTTAAAATGGCCAACTTCACAGCAGAAAAAAGGTGTTTACAGCCTGGTACAAAGATCGATTTTGGTTCATATAGCTATTATTACCCTCCATGACAACTGTGAGGGGGGTGAATTTTTTTATACATAACTCATCCATTTCCTTTATATTAGTTTATTAAGTTTGCATAATTAAGGGCGTGGCCACTTGAGTGACAGCTAGGTCTCGCTGGTCGCCGTCACTTCACCTCAGCTGAATCCGGCAGATTAGCCACTGATCGGCATATTCATCGTATTTTGTGTTGTTTTATGTGGCTTTACACAGTCAGCTGCCTTTTGGACTTATTTCTTACAATTATCAGATGATATGGGATGCTGTGTGCACTTAATTGTGCTCACAAACCATTCACGTGGCCTTGTTTCCCATGTGAGTAAGTTATATACTTGTATACCATCTCTATAAGTGTATTTGTTTTATTTAAGATCATTTATCATTAATATTTTTCTTTAGACCCGTAAAGCACTCCGAATGTGACAGATTGATTAGCTGTAGGCTCTAGATCAGTCATTGAAGCGTATCATACAGTGTGTTATACCTGGATTTGATCAATAGTCTTGCATTTACTAACACAGACTATATCTGAAGTGTTTGGAAGTATTTACGTTTTCCTCCTGTAGAAAAACGTCATAAGAACAATGTTTAGTGCTCAATGTATTACAACAGTGTTTTTAAAAGTCTAAACACTTTATTGATATAGTGTACAGCCAAGCACATTGGTCAGAACAAACGAGTCGCAGGTAATAAAGTATTAGCATTTCTCCCAAAGTAAAGTCTGTCTGCCAGGTCTAAGCAAAGTGCCAGCAGGCGTCGGAGCTCCACTCACTCTCCGCCTCTTTGCCCTTGTTTGGTATCCTGCCGTGGGTGCGATGACGCGCGAACAAAATGGCGACGGTTGGCCGCGCCTACTTGTAGCTTTTTTGCAGTGTTCAGAAACCTATGGTGACGTCACGGATACTCCATATATTTTACAGTCTATGGTTTTAACCTTGAAAAGGTAAAAAAAGTGAATTTGTTAACATGTTTAACAGATTAAATTGATATATTGTCTGTGTTTGTGTTGTATATCACGCTGCTAAAACCTTGTAATAAACTGCCTGACATTTGTTGTTATTTTACAGACTTCCCAATAGACACACACGTCATAAGATGTTAATATTAGGTTAGATTTTAGGTCATGAAGTCAAGTGACCAAAATTCAATGTCTAGCCAGTGTCTAAGCACAACGTTATTATGACGTCCAATAACGATGCCAAATGAGGTTGATATTTGGTTGATTTTAGGTTGTGTTGGAAAGTGACCAAAATCCAACATCAAGTCAACATCTTGGGCCCAACCACCAACGGCCAGCACAAAGTGCAAGATGTGTTTTGTGCGATTTGTTGCTATTTTCAGACCAGCACAGCCCTAATTGTCACGTTTTGTACCATGCTGTTTCAATAGCAAGTTAACCTCAAAGAAAATACATGAAAAGACAGATTGTAAACATGTTTTTTTTTTTTTTTGCTAATTGAACTACATCTGACATCATACACTGTAAATGATATCTGTAAATTTGCAGTTCACGTTTTTATTATGTTTTCCCCCATTTATTTATGCTTTTGAATTGCATTACGGGAGCTTGATCTTCTTTCAACAGCTTTTAACCTTAGAAAGGTCAAAAAAGGGAATTTGTTAACATGTTTAACAGCTTAAGTTGATATTGTCTGTGTTTGTGTTGTATATCACGCTACAAAAACCTTGTAATAAACTGCCTGTACATTTGTTGTTATTTTACACACTTCCCAACAGGCACACAACGTCATAAGATGTTAATATTAGGTTAGATTTAGGTCATGAAGTCAAGTGACCAAAATTCAATGTCTAGCCAGCATCTAAGCACAACGTTATTATGACGTCCAATAACGATGCCAAATGAGGTTGATATTTGGTTGATTTCAGGTTGTGTTGGAAAGTGACCAATATCCAACAGAGCCAACATTTTGGGCCCTACCAACAGCCCGCACAATAAGTGCAAGACGTGTTTTGTGCGATTTGTTGCTATTTTCAGACCAGCACAGCCCTAATTGTCACGTTTTGCACCATACTGTTTAAACAGCATATCCATTTGTAACTGTACTGTAAGTTATACCTCAAAGAAAATACATGAAGACAGATTGTAACATGTTTTTTGCTAATTGAACTACAGCTGACATCATACACTGTAAATGATATCTGAAAAATTTGCGGTTCATGTTTTTAATTATGTTTCCCCCCATTTATTTATGCGTTGAATTGGATTATGGGAGCTTGATCTTTCTTTCAACAGCTTTTAACCTTAAAAAAGGTCAAAAAAGTGAATTTGTTAACATGTTTAACAGCTTAAATTGATATATTGTCTGTGTTGGTGTTGTTTATAACGCTGCAAATACCTTGTAATAAACTGGTATGTTTTTTGTTATTTTTACAGACTTCCCAACAGGCACACAATGTCATAAGATATTAATATTAGGTTAGATTTAGGTCATGAAGTCAAGTGACCAAAATTCAATGTCTAGCCAGCATCTAAGGACAATGTTTTTTGACACCCAATAACAATGCCTAATGAGGTTGATATTTGGTTGATTTTAGGTTGTGTTGGAAAGTGGCCATGCCATTAACCAACTAAAAGCTGCTCTAAAGTCCAGTGCAGAGCGCGTTATGCATGTTCAAACCAAGCGTGCAGATTTGCTTTTGATATTGGTGGGGACCTAATTTGACACTAACCCCCAACTGTAAAATGTAAATGTAACTTCACATTAAAATGTAAAGATAAAAGAATGTCTGACATAAAGGCAGACTTCTGTTTACTGAGGGCTTATTTGAGCACAATCGCTTACCACCACATCTGAACACTTTTGCAAGTATAATATTGCCAATTATGCACTTAAAGCTAAAAGATGACTTTACATGTCCATGTTCTTTTCCTATCTGAGCATGCAACAGAACAGCACATGTTCTATTTCGCACTTATAATATATATATATATATATATATATATAATAATAAATAAGTCAAATACAATTACTGTAGTAATCAAAACAACATTAAATCAAGCATGTCTCAAGGTGCAAAAGTAAATTTACATGATTTACTTTGACAAGGAATGAATGCAGCCTTCTGGAAAGGGGGAGGCATATGACACAATAACTATTTTATCTTGATTGTTGTTTTTATAATCGTCATGGAGGCCAAAATCGAAACTTTTTTTATTAATTCCACATTCATTGTTACTACTATGGGGGACTTGTAGTAAACTTGACTTTAAGTGACTGACACTTTTCTTTGAAATGTAGCTGCTTATGTCTCACCTGAGTCTTGCACAGTAAGCCTGACTGCAAATTTTCGACAAAGCATTGTTTTATTTTGGAGGCAATTAAATTATTGGTGGATAAATTTTAAAATGTGTGGATATTTGTGGGATACATCCCCTCCGTCCATGCTAATTCTACACCATTGGTTCAAACACTTAATACACCACATGTACAGCAATACACAATATCTTTACATATAAAAAAATTTTATTTTTACATGAATATAAAAACCACTGCCTCTATGCCTTCTTCGTGTCCGGGGGGCTTTTTCAGTTTATTCATGACAATTTGCATTTGTATAATGTTATTATTATTAGCAGTATTATTTATAATATGCCTATTTATATTTGTTTTGATAAAAACAAGCTTAGATACATCTGCCGCGTTTTGGAGATGTTTGCATCACCATTTGGGGGCAGAAGTACCACACTTCATTTTTATTATTATTGTTTATTTATAAGTTTTAATGGAAATTAAAACTGAAATACAAATCGTTTGAAACAAATCTTTGGGCTTAACAAACTAAATTAAATATGTAGGCTAATGGATGTCTTCAGTGGAGTAAGAAGTAAAGAGAAAGCAAAGAGGCCAAATGGAGGAGGCTCGTTCTTTATCCTCGCGCTGCAGATGCCCTGTTTAACTGTTTTTCTCGCTAGTGAAGTGTTCAGTTTTTCCTCCTACTTTTGCTGCCATGTAAATAGCAATGCTCCACAGCGCAACGCAACTGACTCTTAAAGGTAATGGAGATGGGACTCTGATTGGTTTAATGCAGGTTATGCTCAAAACACATCCAAAACTCATTAAGGGAGCAAGCACAACCCTGTTAGCCCATATTTTTCCATCCTTAAAATAGCAAAAGTGGTTTGAAAAGCTCTTAATGCTTTGCACCATGCGCTGTACACTTAGATCATTAAAATAGATCATTAAAATAGAGATAATTAAAATAAAGCCCCTTAAACCCCATTTATTCATCAGGTATGGCAACCAAATCCAACGTCTGGTAGATGTCATAGTAGTAATGTCCACACAATGTCAAGCTGTAACATCAATAGATGTTGATTTGGGTTAATTTAGGTTAGACATTGGACATAGACTTCAGCCTGACGTTGAGTTCTGACGTCAATCTGATTTTCATTACCAAACATAATGCAACATCCCCATGAAGTTGAAGTACTATGTCAATCTGACGTCATGTTGACGTCCTTTTCCTGCTGGGTTATTTCTCTGTTATTTTTTATACATTTCAAACAACTAAAGTGATAAAAGTAAAAGTCACTTTGTTAAACAGTAGAATTGAATTTTCAACATCAAAAGTCGACGACAGAGCAGAGATCAACATCCCATAATGCAATTCACAGCCGTAAATAAATGGAAAACACTTGTGAATCACAAATTATTCAGAAGCTGTTCATTAACAGATATTATTTACAGTGTATATTTCTTGCTCTCGGTCAGCCTGAACTGCCAGTCACACTCCAGGTATCGTATATTCAGTAAAGATGTCATTTTGACCGGCAGATGAATGCCAATGTTCTCCTTCTCACTAGCATCAGGAAGAAGCAACTATCACATCTTTTGTCTGGGAGTGTTTTTTTTAAGTCAAATTTCCACTGCATCACAGTCCATATCCAAAAAGGCAAGAATAAAACATGCTCTGCAATCTCAAATAATGCCATTCAGAAACCCACACCTCGGTCTTTAGTGTGTCTCAGTGTGAAGTTTACTCTGCTAAAAAGACCAGCATAGCAAAGAAAAAAAAAGTGTAGACTCACAAACTACACTTTAAATTTATGAACTATGAAAAAATGCATCTATACATCTTCAAACTTCACACTTAAAGAGTTAGCTCCGCCAAAAATGAAGATTCTGTTATGAATTACTCACGGTAAAGCTGTTCCAATCCTCTGAGACCTTCATTCATCTTCAGAAAAACAAATTCAGGTATTGTAGATGAATCCTCATCCTGCATAAACAGCTAGGGTCACAAGGTGTTCAGCAGAAGTCTAGAAAAGACAACATTGTCAAAACATTCAGAGCAGCTTCAGTGCTTTAACCGTAATCATATAAAGCTCCAAGAACATTGAGACCCACGCCAACATGGGGAGAACATGCAAACTCAGAAATGCCAACTGAGCCAGCCGGGACTCAAACCAGCGACCTTCTTACTGTGAGGCCACAGCGCTACCCACTACACCGTCCTGATCTCTTTTTGACTAATATTATTATTTCTTTGCATGTAAATTTAACATTACAGTACAACACAGCTTCAGCATTATCCTAAACAATGTAAGACTCTGTTTTTATGAGTCAGCGAACAGAAGAGAGTCTCTCAGGAACCTAAACCTCATATACTTTTGATATTCTCTGCAAAAACATCCTGAGTGCTTCACATTAAAATAAGGCCTTCAAAAAGTCAGGGAATGTCTTGCTTTTTAAAGTTTCATTGCAATCTGTTCACACATTAGCAGTAAAAAAATGCAATATACATGAAAATTCTTACATGCAGCCTTTTAAAAATAAAGTCTCCGATATGGGGAGGGGTTTACAGTAATGCTGTAGAAGAGCCATTTTTAGAAGAGCCATTTTCTGGATTTTGGATTTTCCAGGAGTCTAATTTTCTGAATTTAACCTCTAAAACAATCTAAAAAGCCTTATTCTACTTTATATAATCATTTGTGCAATCGCAGACTCTGTAGCATTTTTCTTTTGAATGTCTGCTTAAGATTTTTGTTGATTGTAAGTAACATTGGACATACATTATAGTAGACTTTTAGATTAGGGTTAGTAGAATAAGTAGACAATATGGCGGTAATACTTTATTTTGATAGTCCCTTTTAGATATTATGTTGACTAAACGTTACATTAAACGTTACGTTAAACACTACGACTACATGCCAACCAATTATCATTAGTCATAATTAGTCAAAAATGTGTAAAAGAGACCATCAGAATAAGTGTTAGATAATATGCTGTAATTCTCAGGGTGTACTCAACATTAAAGGGTCACATCTTATGTTATGGTGTCATTGCAGTCCTTACAGTGTAACTATTCATTTAACTACTGATTATGTAACTTATTACATGTACTTATTGTATGATTAGGATTTAAATGTAGGTTAGTTTTAGGGTTAGATGCATGTATTTATTCATAATTAAATGTAATCACTTCAGTTAATAGGCAGAAAGTGCAACAAGACAACTTAAAGTGTTACCAATAATATATTTTGAAACAGAAAAGTTTGTCCTTCCTTGAAAAGATTTGTGCATAAACAAAAGTGTCAGATTTGATGGAAATTAATTTTAAAAAGCTGTATTCTGCTCAGGGGCGTAGATTTAGGGTGGATGAAGGGGATGTGTCCCCACCAATATCCACCAACTACTAAAATGTCCCCACCAATAATTAAATTAAATTAAAAACATTGTGCTGTCAATATAAACGTAGAAATGCCGAAAGGGTTAAATCACGTTGTCACCACCCCCCCAAACACATATGAACATTGTGATTGGCTGTGCCTTTCCCTGCTTCATGTGAGAGGCTGCTTTCAGATGCAAGCAGAGCCAAAACAATTGCGCAGGGGGAATTTCTCCATGAGGTGTGTGACACACACAGGTGAGGATGACGGTAGCAAAAAAAGGTGGTTTGTTAATGCTTAATTTTCATTACTAAATAAAATATAAATATATATATATATATATATATATATATATATATACACATATATATATATATATATATATATAATACATATATATATATATATATATATATACATATATATATATATAATATAATATATATATATATATATA
>NW_026613728.1:0-14504 GCF_903798145.1 Danio aesculapii | reverse complement strand
TCCCAATCAGCGGCAAATAGAACGTGAGTGTTTCTACCATGCATAATAATGTTCCATTTACTGTGGCTGAAACAGATGTCGCGGAAAAAACGCCAGCAGATTGCAGATTGTCACAGAGAACATTGTCAAGGTAATAACCTTGTTCTCCTCTAACTGGCTGCGGCTCTCTTTCCCCTTTAGTTAGAAATCACACGACTGGAACAATGTCTTGTGTTCTGGAAACATTGCGAAATTTCGGCCTCGGCAGAGATTGGTTCCATTAACAGCCTGACGGAAAACAGCAAAATGGATGTCTGCTTCTGTGGGCAAATTATAGGATAACTTTCAGAGCAGGCTGATTTTGTTGTTGTTGTTGGCGTTGACATTTTCAGGCCACAGTATAAGTTCTTATATTATTCTTATAAGTTTGTATATTTTCTTTGCAGAAAAATCACATCACTTACTTTTGCAAGTACATGTTTAAGATCACATGTGAAATATTTCACTCATTGAAAATATTTGGCTGATTATGATGATGGTTATGATGACTACTACTACTAATAATAATAACAACAACAATAATGATGATGATAATGATAATAATAAAGTTTCTCCCTCACTCAGGCTCTATCTCTCAGGTAACTTTATTTTACATTTAAGTTGGGTACTTATTATCATATGTTTTTATCATTTTATTCAGTGTTTTGTTTATACAGTGATTCAGTTGTAACCATAGAGGATTACTGTCAATAAATCGTTTCATTTTCAAGTATTTGTGAATTACTTTTGATTTAACATCAACACTTAATTGCTACATATTTTAATACAACACAATTACATGATAGCAACGCTCCCCCACATTTTTTATCTATTAACACTGCCCTTATTTCTGTTTTTGGTATATGATTGCAGAAGGATGGTTGGACTAGAAATATACAGTTTTTTTACAATCATACTGATAACTTTTTAGTCATTCGGCAATAGCTTGAACCGAAGTAGTTACATCCCATTCTTACAATAATAATAATAGTCCCAACAACAACAACAACAACAACAACAACAACAATAATAGTAATAATAATAATAATAATAATAATAATAATAATAATAATAATAATAATAATAATAACAACAACAACACTAGATTTATATTAAAAATAAATATGGATTTATGCTGTCAATAAATGTGTCAAATATTTTTTGTTAAATTTATTTCATTGGTATCTTCTTATATAGTAACTTTATTTTATTCATCAATTGTAATAATCTTTTTTATCAGAAAACAAAAAACAAAACAAAAAAAATATATATAAAAATATATTTGTTGCCAACTATGCATTATGTAAGCGACAATTATGATGGACTTATGAATTATTACATAATAATGAGCCACGACCAGTGACTAATAATAACTAATTAATAATTTCACTACACAACTACAATATTTCTAAAATATTAAGAATACATTTACCCATGTAAAACGTAATTTGAATTTGACTTAATTTGTATCATATCCTCATCAAAATCCTTTTGTATGAGGAACTACTTTCTTGCGCCATTCATACACATCAGCAGCTGACGCCAGAACAGGAGAGACCGTTGCTTAAAAACATGTCACTTTAGAGCTAGTGCTTGAATGATTCTCTAGCGTTATATAGAAAATGATAACAAAGCGGGATTTTGCTGACATTTTAAGATTATAAAGCTGAACAGCATGAAATGCCATCAGTCTACAGAGATTTACATTTCTATTGCAATAGAAATACAATAATTAACACAGAAAAAAACAAAGCAAAGCATACACTAGCAGATTACTATGGTATAAATACAGCACTACAACAAACAAAAGAGAGAGATCGACTTAGAATGTCACTTACAGGTTTCATAATGATTTGATCAGCTGTAGTTTGAACTACGAAAACAAAGCGCTGAGTTTTTCTCCTCTTGGGACTTATTATACAGTCTCTGTCGCCATCTTGTGGTGGAACGTCAACCGTCTTTGCTCTGCTTAGTATAACAGGCTGATAAACCGCTGACGAGCTGAATCTCCGAAATTATAAATATTTCAAATAGGCACTATCCTTATAAATACACTGCATATTTGCCTCATTCTTGCCTGACAAAAAGTACATTATGTTGTCCAACAGCTGCAATATTTGTCAAACTAATGAGTTTATTGATCTGCTATCACTTATGTTATGCAGGCAGAGTAATACACAAGAGCGAAGAGGCTGCAAGAGTGCTATTATTGGAAAATTGCATGGCTATCCGATATATATATATATATATATTATAATTAATATATATATAATATATATAGATATATATATATATATATATATATATATATATATATATATATATATATACACATATATACACAAGAGTTCTGTCTGGATTTTGAATATGATTGGCTGATAGCCGTGCGATTTTCTGCAAGTAACAGCACTCATACAGCCTCTTTACCCTTCACCCTTGTGCATTACTCTGTCCACATATAGCAACAAGCATAGGGGACACTACAGTTTGACAAATATTGCTGCTGTTGGACAACATAATGTACTTTTGAGGCTTTTATAGGCAATAATGTAGTTTAGATTGCAACTATGCAGTTTATTCATAAGGATAGTGCCTATCTCACATATTATTTAAAGTTACATTTCTAAAATTTTATTAATATATTTATTTATTATTAAAGTCTTATTACTATGATATTTAGTCCAAATCTAATAAGCATCTTTTGTACAACTTACACAGATCTAGCAAATACATTCTTTATAAGCCTCCTATTAAAAAACAACTAGTTACAATGGCTGCTTGAGGGTTGTAGCTTCAGACTGATGTATAGTTTGTCATGATTACTCATGTTCTTTTTGATGTAATCTATTCATAAACACTGACATGTGCAAAAACAGATTTCAGTGCATTCTCATCCCGACGATGGCTAAGAGCTTGAATCTTAATTCCAGGTCAGAAGTCAAACCTTCAGCTTATGATCCAGTGATTGGGCTAATGAACACGGATGTTTACAGCAGCATTTACAGACAGCATGAAGGAAATAAAAGAGTGATGAAGAATGTGTGAGGCGATACTGAAGGTCATTAGTGGAGAATCTGAGCTGAGTGATTATTACACTGAAGAAATAAACGCTGCATGTCTTTCAGCTCCCGGCGATGAATAATGAGGAGGACATTGTTTTATTAATCAAATCTTTTGGACTGACAGTGAATTGAGTCTGACAATCTGAAGATCAGCCCTGTGTGTGTATGTACTAATATATATATATAAATAGACCTCAATACAACAAATGCATACGGTATGTGTGTGTGTGTGTGTGTCCTCCACTGAAGGACTTTACTTTGTCTTTCACACTTTTACAGTAGGCTGCTGAATTTCCATAATAAATTATTGAGCTCTGAAGGTACAAAATGAAATAAAATCTCAGAAAAGGTCATGATAATCAATTAAAGTCACTGAGGTAAAAGTTTTGCATTGTCACTCATTCACAGAGACCTTTTTTAATCCTTGATCTCCCAGAGACTACATTCATATCTGCACTGCATCTATATACTGTGAAAAAAAGTTCAATTTCCCCATTATTTTCTTCTACTCTCTTATATTCTATACATTTATCTTAGATATATGCATATCTAATATTAGACATATTAGACATTTTATATTAGATATTTTATAATTTATATATAATATATATATATATAATATATAATATATATATATATATATATATATATATATTATATATATATATATATATATATATATATATATATATATATATATATATATATATATATATATTCATCTTCCTTCGACTTAGTCTCTATTTCAGAGGTCGCCAAAGAGGAATGAATCGCCAACTATCACAGCATAAGTTTTACACAGCAGATTCCCTTCCAGCTGCAACCCAGTACTGGGAAACACCCATACACACTCATACACTACGGCCAACTTAGTTTAGTCAAATCACCTATAGCACGTGTTTGGACTGTGGGGGAAACCGGAGCACCCAGAGGAAACCCACACCAACACGGGGAGAACATGCAAACTCCACATGGAAATGCCAACTGACCCAGCCAAGGCTAAAATCAGGTATCTTCTTGCTGTGAGGCCAAGATATATATATATATATATTTGCTATAATTATTGCATTTATCAATAAAAAATAAATAAATAATAATGAAAACAATAATAATAATAATAAAGAAAATATATATATTTATTAAACATATACATACATATTTTAGTGTTCAAGAGTTCACACTTAGAATATCCTCGAGCTCGGGGCTCCCTCCCATTAGTAGGGTGACAGGGGAGTTTGAGCTCAGGTAGGTCTTGAGAACTCCCCTGTTTGTTATGGTAAACGAGTGATGAATTGCTATGAAAGTAAGAGTTTGTCTATGATGTCACTTTGGATTAGTCGATTAGTCCCACACAAGCATGGGGAGAACATGCAAACTCCACACAGAAACGTCGACCGGCCTGGTAACCAATCTCACTCGAACCAGTGACATTCTTGCATGGAGGCAACAGTGCTAACCACTGTGCCACCATGCTGCCCTATCTGAAAAAGGGGGAAGAGTAGTGGTGGGGGATACATCCCCCTCACTTTTAGAGACAGACCATTTAGAAACAGGTGATTAATAATTATATGAACGTATGATCTCATACAGCCGTCCCTCCCCACTTTTAAAATATCTGCTACGCCCCTGTCAGCATCTATGGGACAGGAAGGTAAACTTGACGTTATTCTCTCGACTGGCTGCCGTCTTCAGTCTCACAATTGTTTTCCTTTTTCTGAACGTGTTTATAACATCATCCTGGATTTTTTATTTCAATACTTGAGCAAATAAGATTGTTATATATATATATATATATATATATATATATATATATATATATATATATATATATATATATATATATATATATATATATACACACACATATATATACACATTTGTTGTATTTTCCCATTCACTCCGCTGTAAATTTTCCCAACTATGACCACTTCTGTTACTGAAATACCCGGACATGTGAAAAGGGTCTATCATAAGCACATGATCCTTTCAAAATTAGTTAATAAATAAACCGCACTAAAAATATGGACATTTCTTATTTGGTTTGGGGGGAGGGGGTGGTATTTCCTTGCTATACAGAGCAGAGAAGACAGGGTCCTGGTTATAGGAGCTCGGACTGTGGATAATATTTCAGAGTGGGGTAAGATGATTGGAGTTGAGGGCTCTAACAGCTTGTGGGAAGACGCTGTTGAGCAGTCTAGCCGAGCGGACTCTAGTACTCCAGAACTGCCTTCCTTATGTCAAGAGCTGGAATAGACTGTGGGATGGATGGTGGAGCACATTCATTCATTCATTTTCCTTCAGCTTAGTCGCTTTATTCATCTGTGGTCGCCACAGCGGAATGAATCACCAACTTATCCAGCATATGTTTTACATAGCGGATGCCATTCCAGCTGCAACCCAGTACCGGGAAACACCCATACACACTCACACATACACTACAGCCTATTTAGTTAATCAATTCCACTATAGCGCATGTGTTTGGACTGTGGGGGAAACCGGAGCACCCGGAGGAAACCCACGCCAACACAGGGAGAACATACAAACTCCACACAGAAATGCCAACTTGCCCAGCTGGGACTCAAACCAGTGACCTTCTTGCTGTGAGGCAATAATAGATATTATATACACAGTCTATAAAGTTAAACTATAAACTTGTCCTTAGACAGGAATGTTGTTCCAGGATCAATATAGATGTTAATCCAGGAACATGTTGCACAAATCAGGTCTTGCCAGTGGATCAGTGCTGCATTTGCTCATGGTTGTCCATCTGTAATAGTCATACATACAGTTCGTTTAGTTGTAATTGTTGTGCAATGTCATCTGTCTGTCCACACATCACCTATAGACTGATTTCACACGGCCGCCATTAAAAAAACGAAATCAAGGCTGCGGTGGGAAGAAACCCGGAAGTAAAGCCTAAGTCATACAGGAATGATGTGTACCTGGCTGTATATCTTATCAGCAAGGAGAAAGCGACACAAATCTATCATTTCACCGCTCTCCGAGTGACCTGAAGGTCCGTTCTGAATGAAAAGTGAAAATAAAAAGGGATATCCGATCTCATTTTCAGCTAAGTTAAGAGAAATGGCGCTAGTTAGCTAACGTTTTCTTTCCCAAACACATGTTTTAGCTGCCATTTATCAGACTCAAGTTAACGAACTGATTCTTTCACTATATTTGACCTGTCAAGATACTAAATTTCGTTAATGAAATTTATGAAAAAACCGTCAACCGTCACAGTCAAGAAATGACTGTGATTGGCCGTGGAGGTCATCAGTTCACCGCACTTCACCACTGTTTACCGAGTGCAAACATCGGTAAAAATCCGCTGATGACTCGACTGATCTTTGCGGCTTTAAAACGCTCCACTGTTCGTGCATCTGTGTTTTCACTGTCTTCTGAGTGACCTGAAGGTCCGTTCTGAATGGAAAGTGAAAACAAAAAGGGATATCGGATAACAGTGGAGCGGTGAACTGATGACCTTCACGGCCAAATCACAGTCATTTCTGTTGAGCACCGGTGAATACTACGGCAAATCAACAGTGTTTAAGAGCGCGCTCAGCGGCACTTAAATGTTAACGGGAAATGGGCGTTTTTTAAACTTCAGTACCGGGACAACACTATAACAGACAACACGAGGAAGTGCTACAGATGACTGCATTGTTTTATCACTCAATGGGTTACATAGGCTGAAGCAAGCAGGGAAGCCCCCACTGTGTTTACCTGATGCCATGGACTGAAGCCCAGGATACTGTGGCCGGCAAGTGCAAAACAAGATTACAAAGTGAGAAACACTTCTACGAAGCTCGAGACAAATTTACATTTTGAAAAACATTTTACCTATCATAAGACACAATTACATTGGTAAAAACTGTTTGACATGATGTCAAGTCTACACGGTGTAAACATCAGCTTGAGGACACTTAAAAGTAAACTGAACGAAGCCGGTGTTACGGTTTAACTGGTGTGCGTGTAACCGGTGTCGCTTTCCAGATGTAAACTATTCACGCTTGCAGATTGGCAGATTCGTCACTTTTCACTGCAACAAAACATGCCCATACCAAATAAAGATTCTCATTACTTGGTGTCAGTGTAAACATCATTGATTTTAATATTTGTGTGGCAGAACAGTATATAACCTAAATTAATGTAAAGAAATAATTAAAATTGGCATGTCATCAACGGGATTCGAACACACGTCAAAAAGAGCCTAACAGAGCTATTCCGGCGCACATGTTGAGACCAAGCGGCAACCTCCCGCTCTCCCTCGGGAAGCCAATACGGAAGTAACTAAAACTGCAATTCATCAAAATTCCGCTAGTCCTGGTTCCATAATAGAGCAAGTTGCAATTGAGCCCACTGTTAGAATGGCCAATTTTACAGTAGAAAAAAAGGTGTTTACAGCCTGGTACAAAGAGCGGTTTTGGTTCATATAGCAATTATTACCCTCCATGACAACTGTGAGGGGGGTGAATTTTTTTATAACTCATCCATTTCCTTTATTTTAGGTTATATTAAGTTTGCATAATTAAGGGTGTGGCCACTTGAGTGACAGCTAGGTCTCGCTGGTCACCGTCACTTCACCTCAGCTGAATCCGGCAGATTAGCCACTGATCTCGGCATATTCATCGTAGTTTTGTTTTGTTTTATGTGGATTTACACAGTCAGTTGCCTTTTGGACTTATTTCTTACAATTATCAGATGATATGGGATGCTGTGTGCATTTAATTGTGCTCACAAACCATTCATGTGGCCTCGTTTCCCATGTGAGTAAAGTTATATACTTATATACCATCTCTATAAATGTGTGTGTTTTATTTAAGATCATTTATCATTTATAATGTTCTTTAGGGCTGTAAAGTACTCCAGAATCTGACAGATTGATGGCTGTAGGCTCTAGAACAGTCATATGAAGCGTTATCATAGAGTGTTATGCCTGGAGTTCATCAATAGTCTTGCATTTACTAACACAGGCTATATTTGAAGTGTTTGGAAGTAATTCGCGTTTCCTCCTATAGAAAAACGTCATAAGTACAGTGCTTAGAGGCTCAATGTATTACTACAGTGTTTTTGAAAGTCTAAACACTTTATTGATATAGTGTACAGCCAAGCACATGTGGTCAGAACACAAACGAGTCGCAGGTAATAAAGTATCAAGCGTTTCTCCCAAAGTAAAGTCTGTCTGCCAGGTCTAAGCAAAATGCCAGCAGGTGTCTGTAGCTCCGCTCACTCTCCACCTCTTTGCCCTTGTTTGGTATCCCGCCGTGGGTGCGATGACGCGCGAACAAAATGGCGACAGTTGGCCGCGCCTACTTGTAGCTTCTTTTGCGCTCTTCAGAAACCTCTGGGTGACGTCACGGATGCTACGTCCATATATTTTACAGTCTATGGTTGAGACCGGTTTTGATATCTTTATCAGTAAATATATGTCGTGCTTTGGTTGTGGACTTGTGTTAACTTGTTTCAGTGTACTTGCGTTTACATGTTTCTACAAACTCTCACGCTGATATTTTCTCAGAATAGCTCTAAATGGAAAAACGATGTTTAATCGCAGTTGATTAAACCATGATTTTTATAGTTGTAGACTCATGTTAACCCGTGCCTTTGGACTCGTGTTAACCTGCGTCTACAAAAATCACACACGAGCTGATATTTTCCGGTGTGTGGTACATTCCACGTCACTTCCAGTGTGTGGTACATTCCACGTCACTTCCGGTGTGTGGTACATTCCATGTCACTTCCGGTGTGTGGTACATTCCATGTCACTTCCAGTGTGTGGTACATTACCTTTCCGTAAAGAATCTGTAATTGTAAATTCGTTTCAGGACTGTTAAAAGCACTTTGCGCCTTGTTCGTTTTTTTTTCTAAAATGTAAATTTGTTTCGTCCTTGGTAAAATTGTTTTTCCTATGTAATTGTCTTATGATAGGTAAAAATGTTTTCCAAAATGTAAATTTGTCTCGAGCTTCGTAAGTGTTACACTTTGTAGTGTTTTGCACTTCCCGGCCACCGTACCAGG
The DNA here is from genome assembly GCF_903798145.1 of Danio aesculapii. Classification (NCBI taxonomy): domain Eukaryota; kingdom Metazoa; phylum Chordata; class Actinopteri; order Cypriniformes; family Danionidae; genus Danio; species Danio aesculapii. Next base: position 5,406 of record NW_026613728.1, on the reverse strand, counting down.
AGGACACTTTTAAAGAGATTATGAGGTTGTTTAATGCCTAATACGCTTTTAATTGTTTAAAATAAACTGAAGTGAATGATATTAAAGTGATAATTACACCACATCTGCGTTTTGAAATCGCGACAACAGCTGGAGGTTTATAGTCCACAGCATGTTGTTGCAATGTTTACAGTGCTGATCCTATACTTCTGGGTTACTTCCCACCTCAGCCTCGCTTTCGTGTTTTAAAATGGCGGTCACGTGAAATAAGCGTATAGCAGCGGAGTAAATTAATACACTGGGAAAAGCTGTAATTCTTTCCTCCAGTCTCTCTCTCAGGTTTGGAAACAGCGAACAGCCGTATATATCCAGCTCTTTACAGCGGTGCAGGTGTGATATATGCTTCTTCTCCAAAAACCCAACTGTTCCCTCCTTATGTCGTCAGCTATGAAAGCGTCAGTATTTAAGGCCTCTTCATCGCTCCTCTGTCTCTTCACAGCGTCAGAACAGACATGAAACAGATGTTGCAGTTTCAGCTCCCAAACGATCCCGTTTCCGACGCTCTCCATCAATACTGAATGAGCACATCAGCCTCTCCCAGATTCATCAGGGATTCATGTGGATGAATGACGGATGCTTTCTTTGAATATACAATATCATTACACAACAACAACGCCTTCTGTTCATCCTCCGCTCTCTTAACTCAGAGTTGAAGTCTTTGCTTTTTTTTAATTCAAGATGAGCTTCTCGTTCGCTCCTTGTGTGAAAACACCACATCTTTCTGTTTTATTATGCAAAATTGAAAGCAAATGTGCATTTTTAATTAGATGTGTGGCATTAGTAGTTTACAGAACAACAGAACGTTTAAACCAAATGTAACCCACCGGTCTTACACCACCAAACCCACTCTGAGCTGGGATAGAACCGGTAACCTTTGGCATGGGAGTTCAATTCAACTCAATTCACCTTTATTAGTATAGCGCTTTTACAATGTAGATTGCGTCAAAGCAGCTTCACATAAAAGGTCACAGTAAATAGGAACAGTGTAGTTCAGTTTGTAGTGTTTCAGTTCAGTTCAGTTGAGCTCAGTTCAGTGTGGTTTAATAATCACTACTGAGAGTCCAAATATTGAAGGGCAAAAATCCAACGATGCGCCAGCTCTACAGATCCCGAACCATGCAAGCCAGTGGCGACAGCGGAGAGGGAAAAAACTTCACTAATGGGCAGAAGTGAAGAAAAAAAACCTGGAGAGAAACCAGGCTCAGTTGGGCACGACCATTTAATTTCTCCACTGGCCAAACGTCTTGTGCAGAGCTGCAGTCTCAGTGGCGGAGGCTGGAAGCTGGCCTCAGCGAAGACTCGTCTGTCTCTGGAGCGTCACAGGAATCAGTCTCATGTTCTCCACTCTTCCATGACCACCACAGTAGCTGCTCAGGATTCGGCCTGGTCCAGGATATGGAAACCTTGGTTCATCTCGTCGTTGGTCTTGGATCAAATCAGTGGGTCTGCATAGTCTGAGGGCCTCGGGAAGAGTATCCCCAGGTGGAAATGGAGAATAAAGAAAATATAGGAGTTGGTTGCTCTAACAAGGAGGCTAAAGAACTTGGCCTCTAGTGACTGTCGGTAAAGCCCCTTTAAAAGTCAAAGAAGTAAGGTTTACCTGCAGAGCACTTCAGTAACTGGCCTCCGCAACACAAACACATTATTACAAAGGAGGCACGGTGGCTCAGTAGTCACCTCACAACAAGAAGGTCGCTGGTTTGAGTCTCAGCTGGACCAGGAGGCATTTCTGTATGGAGTTTGCATTTTCTCCCCATGTTGGTGTGGGTTCCTCCGGGTGCTCCGGTTTCCCCCACAATCCAAACACATCCGATATAAGGAAATTGAATAAACTAAATTGGCCGAAGTGTATTAGAGTGTGTGAATGAGTGTGTATGGGTACTGGGTTGCAGTTGGAAGGGCATCCGCTGCGTAAAACATATGCTGGAATAGTTGGCGGTTCATTCCGCTGTGGCGACCTCTGAAACAGAGACTAAGCTGAAGGAAAATGAATGAACATTATGACACTTGTAAATACAAGAACTGAGCAATGTTAGATCAACTAAACGTGAGTATGCAATCTAAAACAAAATGGCTGAGTTGTATTAAGAAAATGTTGGGTCAAATAATAGACAAAAGCAACAGTTGGTTTAAAAAAAAATGTTATTTAAATTAATTGGAACCCAGTGGTTGGGTTCGCCATATTTGACCCAATTGTTGGCTTATAATGACTCAGCATGTTCAGAGTGCAGCGTGGAAAATATAATAATGAGAATTCATTAAATTAACAATAAATAAATAATAGGCAACATGGTGGCTCAATGGTTAGCTCTGATGCCTCACAACAAGAAGGTCACTGGTGTGGAGTTTGTATGTTCTCCCCATGTTGGCGTGGGTTTCCTCCGAGTGCTCTGGTTTCCCCTCACAGTCCAAACACATGCGCTATAGGGGAATTGAATAAACTAAATTGTCTGAAGCTAAACTTGAGATTACAATATAAAAAAAAATGCTGGGTTGTATTAACCAAATGGGTCAAATGGACCAAAAATGGTTCAAAAAAGTCATTTAAATCTAATTGAAACCCAGTGGTTGGGTTTAGGCATATTTGACCCAATGTTGGGTTAAAATAACCCAGCCATGTTCAGAGTGAATGGAAAATATAGTAATAATAAATTAATTCATTTTCTTTTTGGGTAAGTCCCTTTAATAATCTGGGATCGCCACAGCAGAAATGAACCCCTAACTTATCCAGCATATTTTTACACAGCGGTATGCCCTTCCAGCTGCAAACCCATTACTGGGAAACACCATACACACATTTACACACATCACTACATCTATGGACAATTAGCTTACCCAATTCACCTATACCACATGTCTTGGACTGTGGGGGAAACCGGAGCACCCAGAGAAAACCCACGCCAACACTGGGGAGAACATGCAAACTCCACACAGACAACCAGCGAGGCTCCAATTAGCAACCTTCTTGCTGTAATGCGATTGTGCTGCGCACCATGAGGCCCATAATGATAAATATTTTCATTCAATAAATAAATTATTATAAGTAATAATAAATAAATAAATAAATAAATAAACCCCTTCACTATGTACAACCAAGAACAAAAGGAGCTTTGATACTCTGAATGACTGAGTGTATCATTACACCAGGGTTTTCCGCATTTTTCCGTGTGCTTGAATGTTATAACTACGGTGGCCGATGAGAACTTAAGCTGTACTTTAAGAAAGCCCATGCAATTACAAAAATACACGCAATACAAGAAACAATCTTCATCAATTTGACAGCACACAATGTTGCAATTGGTCACAACACAAACAAACTGAAGAAACGCGCTGCAAATGGGTCACAACAACTTGCAAATATGCACGTACCACACAGAAATGTTTCTAGGTGACCCAAAAACATGACGGACCCCTGATGAGATATGGATGTGTTATTATGCAGTGACTGTGCTCGGTGAAGTGACGGTGGTCTTTGAAAGGTGAGTTGTTTTCGTTCATTTTAATATCCTGATTACATGACATAATAATCCATAACGCATAGCTATGATAATAACATCCATACCTCACAGAATCCGTCATGCTTTTGGGTCCCCTGGAAACATTTCCGTTGAGTTACGTGCATATATGCAAGTGTTGTGACCAATTTGCTTGCACATTTCTTCAGTTGTTTGTGAGAATTGCAGTTCGTGTGTTGTCAATTGCTGAAGATTGTTTCTTTATTTGCTGGTGTTTTTTGTAGTGTGGTTGTTTATAAACTAATTTCGAGAGGATCACATGCTATGATCAACACGGCTGCACCTCATTAGCTCCGTAATCTCCCTATTAGATGATTACGGAAGCATTAATCAATAACAGAGTTTTTCACTCCAGTTATCTTCGTCTTGAAGTTTCCCCCCCTTCCACCCAACCTTTTTTCTGATAGGGCGACACGGTGGCCCAGTGGCTAGAACACCGCTGGTAACCTCCTATCGGGCCAGTTGGCATTTCTGTGCGGAGTTTCCAGGGGCGTAGCAACCGGGGGGATCTGTCCGCCTCACTTTTAGAGACAGACCATTTAGAAACAGGTGATTAATAATTGTATGAACGTATGATCTCATACAGCCATCCCCCTCACTTTTAAAATGTCCGCTACGGCCCTGGGAGTTTCCATGTTCTCCCCGTGTTTCCCCCGGGTTCCCCGGTTTCCTCCCACTGTCCAAAAACATACACCATAGCCAATCGACTAAACCAAATTATCACCAAAGACAACCTTAGTTCACACTTCTCACACGCCGACAGCAGGGGAGCTCTCAAGACCTAGCTGAGCCTGGACACCCCTCTCGCCCTTCTAACAGGAGGGAGCCCCGGGCTCGAGGATATTACGAGCTCAGGACTCTCTCTCTGGACAGCATGCCAATTACGCTTTATTGTGAAGCTTGTGTTTATTGTTTAGTGTGAACTCTTGAAATTGCATGTGTTGCAGCATGTTAAGCTTTCTCGGCCACCGTATATAACAGCCCTCCTATGAATTGTCAGTCACTGTTTTGGCCTCCACCAATTTGAGTTTGAGACCCCTGATTTAATCGTTTGCGGGTAGTCAAATTTGGAGGTTTTTACAGTATTATTTAACACCCATAAAAGAATGTCTGACCCATTTTGCTTTAGTCTGCTGCACACACTTGATTGTCATCTGCTCTGCTTCTTTTGCACTAATTTACCACAGTTTTATGCACCCCATTAGTAATGCAAATTATGCATCTTTGTTATTTAATTTGCACATTGTCATTAAATCACTCACTTTCATTTTAGTCTTTAGTAAATGTGCCATTTAAAAGCTTAAAAAAAACACAGATTGTTAGCACAATTTAACACCTAAAAACTTTAGTTTACAATAATGTAAAACTGCAGTAATTTTGCCAAAGCGTAAGACCACATTGTATATGAGTTAGTGAAGAAAAATGTATGTGCAGAGGCTTCGCTGAACATGCAAGAAGCAGTGTGTGTCTGTGTGTGTGTGATTAATGCGTCGCAAACCATCACAAAGTCATCTAACGCAGTGGCCCTGGAGTGCTTAGCTTCCATCTTTTGTGTTTTGGTGCTGTGAATCAGCACTGCTGAACCAAAATAGGCAACTAGGTCAGTGGTGTTTTCTGTGCTATTCATCAAAGTCCCGCTGGCTCTGTCTTCTCAACCATCAGCTTCAATGAGAGACAGACTTCGACTGTCCATCCATCCTTCCATCCCTTTTCTCTCCTCACAACTCATCAAGAACTTTTATCCAGGCTTGCATAATAAGTAGCCTTGCATTATAAGTTATAGTGGCATCAAATCTTGACTTACAGGTGAGAATAGCGGTGTCTGTCGCCACGGCTTGCTTGGTTTGGGACT
>NW_026613727.1:35000-49892 GCF_903798145.1 Danio aesculapii | reverse complement strand
ATTTTACAATGATGCCGCATCCATCAATTTCTTGGGAACGAATCAAATCAAATAAGTGCTGTGTGGGCAAAAAGCAGGCGTGCAGCATCGAGGCTGGATGGCGCATGCTGATGAAAGAGAGAGAGAAAGAGAGAGAGCTATAGATGCACCTCCTGAATTAGACATGAGGACGACTGCCATCTTTCCAGGTATAACAGAAAAAGAATAAGATCTGCTCTCCATCCTGGTGCTGACAGGCTGACTTTCTGCCTGCATCAGAGGAGATCTCAATTGTCTACACAACAAACCACCATTATACAATGATTTGCCTAATTACCCTAACTTGTCTAATTAACCTAGTTAAGTCTTAAAATGTCACTTAAAAGCTGAATACAAGTATCTTGAAAAACATCTACTCAAATATTATGTGCTGTCATCATGGAAAAGATAAAATAAACCAGTTAGAAATGAGTTATTAAAAGTAAAAATACAGGGGGGCTAATAATTCAGGGGGGGGCTAATATATCTGGCTTCAACTGTATATGTATACACTACCTGACAAATGTCTTGTCGTTGATCTCAGTTGCAAAAGCAACAAATATTAACTTGACTTCTAGTTGATCATTTGGAAAAGTGGCAAAATGTAGATCTTTCTGATGAATAGGGTTGGGTACCGAAACCCAGTTTCATTATGGCACCAGTATCTTTGTAACCGGTATGCACTGGACCGAATCAACATATGAATTTCGGTGCCTAATTCTTGCTGCGACAAGAACGTAAAGCAGGTTGCCACACAGCACCATGCATTTTAGAATTCTAAACACAGGTTTCTATCGGGGTATACACACCGGCGCCGCAAGTCGGCGGCTGTCCATGGCTCCCAGCCACGACCCAGGACACTGTTCATATTTCTGCCGTGCCACAGAGCGCCATCTGAATACTTTCATGTTAAATAACATGCGAATGTGCACGTCTGGTGTGTGATACTTTCAACTGTAAAGTATCCGGCGCATCCGGTGTGTGACGCCCTTAAGAAGCATCAAGGGGTGCATCAAAGGCACACATAAGTTTGTGTTGTGTCACACCATCTCTAAATATTAAATTCTAAACAGCTTTGAGGGATATGGACACCGTCAGCGATGTCAGGCATTTGTTCTTGTTGCTTATATGAGGCAATGCGCGCAGTACGGCGCATGTGGTGTGCGACTCCCTTCATCAACACGCATGATCGCATTCATCTAATTTGCTTAAACTAAGCATTCTAATGTATGGCTGTATTTTACAAGCAAGGATTCTGACACACCAACATGCAGCAGATGCTTTACAAAAGTTGCGTGTAAGGGGGGAAACACGTCAAACTTATGAAATTTGAGGGCTCATGGAGTCAACTTAAAGGTGAGGAATGGACTGTCTTTGACAGCTTGTGACATCATCTATCACTTTCAGTGAGTACGTTTACATGGACACCAATACTCTGTGTTAATATGATTAAGACAATACTCTGATCAAGAGTCGACCACGTAAACTGTGACTTTTGATTATCTTAAAGGACCACAGACACAAACTGAGGAGGAAACATTTATAGGCTGGTGACGCGGTTAATGGATCTATGTGTTATAACATGTAACTGAGAATCATGAATGTAACATTCAAAAAACAACTCATGTAAACACCTGAATCATATTATTGTCTTATTCAGATTAAGGCAAATCAATAGATTAGTGATGTCCATGTAAACGTAGTCACAAGCCTCAAACCTAGAAAAAAGGTGTAAGCTAATGTAATATTGATAGCATAATGCAAATCTTGCATTCATGCTAACAAACAAATGATCAAAAGAAATATATTAATGCAATTCAAATATATAAAATATGAATTAATGTTTACTTTAAACTTATTATAAATATATTTATATTGGTCAATTATAATGATTAAAATATATATTTTTTGTCAAATAATTTTGTGGCTAAAAAGTATCGGTTCAGGCAATGTTTTGGCAACGGTACCTTTTTAAAAGTATCGATTTAGCACTGATATCGAAATAACCTCAAACAATACCCAACCCTACTGATGAATCATCTGTTGAGCTGCATCCCAATCATCACAAATACTGCAGAAGACCTACTGGAACCCGCATGGACCCAAAATTCTCACAGATATCAGTCAAGTTTGGTGAAGGAAAAATCATGGTTACATTCAGTATGGGGGGGTCTGAGAGATCTGCAGAGTGGATGGCAACATCAACAGCCTGAGGTATCAAGACATTTGTGCTGCCCATTACATTACAAACTAGGGATGCACAACATATCGGTGCCCATATTGATATCGGCCGATAACGGCTATTTTTAATATTGATTGTTATCGGTTTGATAACAAAATTAGGCATCTATCTTTTAGCCGATAAACTATGCATTATTTGCGTTGGTTGAACCACTGCACATGCTTGATTTATGACGCTTATTTGGTTTATGTTCATTGATTTGGGTGCTTTATTTATTGCTTTATATACTATGTAGATTTTATTTACAGTATATAAAAGAAAGTTGACCATAGAAAACAATAGCTTAAAGTTTTAAAATAAAATCAGTTGCTTACTTTATGCATTTGCCTTTTAGTTTGTGCAATCATGCAGAAAAATCTAATCAATGTATTTATCGGCTAATATATCGGCTATCGGTCTCCAAATTTAAAGAGTTATCGAATATCGGTATCGGTGAAAATTTACATATCGGTGCATCCCTATTACAAACCACAGGAGAGGGCAAAATTTTCAGCAGCATAGTGCTCCTTCTCATACTTCAGCCTCCACATCAAAGTTCCTGAAAGCAAAGAAGGTCAAGGTGCTTCAGGATTGGCCAGCCCAGTCACCACACATAAACATTATTGAGCATGTCTGGGGTAAAATAAAGGAGGAGACATTGCAGATGAATCCTGCAAGAACGCTTTCTTTGCCATTCCAGATGACTTTATTAATAAGTGATTTGAGTCATTGCAGAGATGTATGGATGCAGTCCTCCAAGCTCATGGGAGTCAGACACAATATTCATTCTTTTTCCACTGCACCATGACTTTATATTCTATACTATACATTATTTCTGTTAAGTGACAAGGCTTTTGTCTGAGTAAAGTCAGACCTTACAGTCCTAATTAAATAATTAAAATCAAGGCATGATCATAATTTATTTTGGTAAAACAAGCGTAATCTAGAGGCCTTTGCCTTTCATATAAGCCACTTCTGATACCAAATGATCAACTAAAAGTCAAATTATTATGTGTCGTTCCTAAAACTTACATATGTGACAAGACTTTTGTCAGGTAGTGTGTATAGCCTTATATAATGCATTAGTAAAAAACTTTCTAAAAGATTCCTATGGGGAAAATCTATTAGGTGGACCAAAATCAAGGCCAACCCCACATTTTCATCTAATTCGAGAAGTCGTTTCACTTGGATACACATTACACAAGGAATGGAAGACTAGTGCCAGCTTCAGTTTCATGCCAACTTTAGATGCACTTTGAGTAGATTTGGATACTTAAAGGATAAAAGTGTCTGCCAAAGGAATAAATGCAAATGTGCTATAGTCTAACACTGCTAGTCCATCTGAAGAAAAGCATTTCACCTCGACCTACAGTCAACAATATCACATCCCTTCAGAATGACACACACAAAAATATGTTTCTAACATTTTCAAGAATATGCCAAAAGCCAATAGATCCAGTTCCCTGTATTGCAGTTCTAGGAATTACTGATTATGGGATAGCTAAAATCAGTACAGAAGAAAATATAGTTCCGTTTGTCACTCTACTAGCATGGAGATTATTATTATTTAACTGGAAATAGAAAGCTGCTCCTATATACAGTGGGGGAAATAAGTACTGAACACGTCACCATTTTTCTCAGAAAACATATTTCTAAAGGTGATGTTTACTTGAAATTCTCACCAGATGTTGATAACAACCAACTTAATCCATATATGAAAAGAAAACAAATCGAATTAGTTTATTAGAAAATGACAGAGGAGAAAAATATTGAACACATGAAGGGAGGTGTAGAAAGGCAGTGAAAGCCCAGACAGCAGCTGAAATCTCTTAGTTATTCAGCAATCCTCTGGTCTTCATCATTGTAAATTAATATCAGCTGCTTCACTCCCACATCTACATTAGCAGGATGATGAAGATGAAACCAGAGTGGACATTTCAGCAAGACAATGGTCCAAAACATAGCCAAGGAAACATTCAAATGCTTTCAGAGAAAGAAAATCAAGCTGCAGAATGGCCCAGCCAATCACCTGACTTGAATCCAATATAAAGTACAAAATAAAGATCAGATTTTATAGACGAGACCCTAAGAACCACCAAGATTTCTACACTATGTTGAAGACATATGCATGTGACTTCAATGAGTCGTCATTTAAGCTGTCAATTGTTGTGTATATGTTTGTTGGATCAAATTTGTAAGTTGCTGTGCTTAAATGTTTCAAAATACTTAATTCTGTGTGATTCATAAACAGGTTTCCCCATGGCCACCTCATATTTGGTCCCCATGGTAACAGAAGTCCCCATAAGTCTGTGTTTATTCAGGTTTAAGTGCCCATTGAGATGTAAAAGCAAGTACTCAAACACACTCACACAACACAGGGTTTTCTAGTTTTTATGGGGTCTTCCCATAGATGTAATGCTTTTAATACTATCCAGACTCCATATTTTTTGACCTTCGATTCTAAACACAACCCTCATATACAACATTCAGTTTTAAAATGCAGAAATATAAAATTCAGCATGATTTATGAACTATTTTCCTCATAAAGACAACAAAAAATTGCTACTGATATTGCTATACTTGTGGGGACTATATTTGGTCTCCACTCTCCACAACACGATGAATACCACACACTTACGCACATGTAAACACACACCACAATAATGCACAATCTGAGGAGACAAATGAAAATCCTCCACAGACATGATCAGGGTTGTGCAGATTAAAGGATTTCACCATGATCCCATGGCTGTGAGCCTTTTCTTGCTATTTCCTTTTAAAAGAAATAAAATAATAACCAAATAAAGAATGGTGCGCTTCTGAATCTAAGAGCACGATTATTTGTGTTCTGTATGCCTATCAAGCATTATGTAACTTAATTAAAACTAAATGTTTCTAAAATGACAGAAGTATTTAAGTAGCTCTGATTGCCATAAAACCCAAACATAGCCTCAAGCAACATAATGAAAGCTTTTTAAACCATTTCCAAAAATGAACAGAGTAAGTCTTTATATTATTTAACTCATGTTTATTGCTTTATTAATATTTCATAATATTATGTCACATTTTTGTTAACAATTTAGTGCTGTTATTGATATTTAAACACTTAAAACTTATTGCGAATTATGTGGGAGTAAAATAATAATAATAATAATAATAATAATAATAATAATAATAATAATAATAATTATATATATATATATATATATATATATATATATATATATATATATATATATATATATATATATATATATATATATATATATATATATTTAGAGACAATTTCTTTGCAAATCATTGTTATTGTTTTGCATTAGAACATGAAAACATAGCAACATTTTTTGTTATTTTGACTGACTGTCATTATGATAACATTTTAGATGATATTTTACCAACATAAGCTCATTCTGAAAACGTACTCCTATTTACATTACATCCAGGTATGTATGTCTGCATTTTGTCTTTAAAACAAACGCTACGAGGCGGTATGATGCTGTTCATTTTCGTGCTCACCAGCTGACTTCTTACCGCCATGTGAACAGCTTTACCAATGTTACCAGTTTGTCTAGTGGCTTGCCATGTACTGTACGTCGGCGGAGCAGTGTTGACCACAAAGTCTGGTGAAGAACAGTTCCAGAAAGCAGGTAAGACAAAAACAAAAGCCAAAAAATAAAATGAACAAGTAAATAACAGGGTGAGAATGTGGTAAAATCAGAAAACGTGGTAAAAACCAGGCGAGGGCTTTTCTTTTCCTGAATTGTTTTGAAAATACTGTCGGTTGGGTTTAGGGAAGGAGGAGGGTGGGTCAGTCGATTGGTCAATCGGTCAGTCAGTCAGTCAGTCAGTCAGTCAGTCGATCTCTTGTAGATTTACGCAAGAAGAGCAGGTGCGAATGACACTTGTGAGAGAAATCTGAGATGTCAAAAAGCGTACACAGTTCCCTCCGGTGGATTTGCAAAAACAAAAACTACAAAAAAAAAAAAAAATTTAAAACGTAGCTCCAGGGACGTATTTGGTGTTCTCCAGAAACGTATATAGAGGTACGTATTCAGAATGAGGTTGTTATTTTTTCTGGGTTTTATTTTTCCTTTATCTGAAGGATATTAAACATGACTAAATGCACACACGAAAAACAATAATTCACACAATAATTGTGTGTACTTTAGGTTTAGGTGCATAAGTCTTCATAAGTGCAAATAAACAGCCAATGTATTAATAATAAGCAGGTAATAAGCCAGCACTTAATAGTGGGATTTATTACTTAAACAAAAGTTTTACAACATTTTTTCAATACAAACTTTTATTTTGTACATGATTAGTCATGATTAATCGATACACAGCACTAAAATGGATATGTTTTATTAGCAGCACAATAATCAGAGCCTTATATTCAGTGTTGGGGAAAAGTTATTTTTAATAGTAATATATTACAATCTTAGTCGATCAAATCAACATGGAGAAAACAACCAAACACAAGACATTAATTTCCTTAAAAAGTAGCCAAGCAACAGATTAAGTTACTTGAAAAAGGGACTCAAGATTGTAATATATTACTTTTAAAAGTAACTTTTCCAATACTGCATCATTCATCATTAAGTATTAAACAATATACCGTAGTGTTACAGAAAGTAATAGAAAGTACAGAAAGTGGTATAAAAATAACACACACACGTTCCCATATCTCCCATATCGTGTCTTCTGTAGACGTAATGATACTTCTATTATACAAACTGTATATATTCTTTCCCCTTATCACCCTTAACCTAACCCTTATAGGAAACATCTCCATTTTTATATTTTCAATACTAGATTCCGTGCAATTTACTTGCATGTTTACCCATGGGGATTTCAATTTTGATGAGTCTACACCAATTTAGTTGAGACTCACAGTGACATGAGTCTCCATGAGTCTATGTGCACTCAGGTTTAAGTCCCCACTAGGATATAAGAACAAGCACCCACGCACACAGGTTGGGCCCAGAGTGTGACATGTTTACGGTGAGCCTTTTGTCCGGCGAGCTGCTCTATAGTGTCGCCAGCATCGCTCTGCAAACTTCAAGTGCTGATTCACTGGGCCTGACCTTCACAGAGACTGGGCCAAAGCCAGAGTCTGAGTCCCATGATTAATGAGAGCGGCCCGGTCCAGACAGAACCAAGCGGAGGACGAGCAAGAGACAGAAAGAAAAAAAAAAAAACACAGACTTATAAGCCAACTGCTCTCTCCTGGTGAGCTTTCTAAATTACTCAGACACTAAGACAGATAGTCAATTCTCAGAGTCGACCCCGGATATCAGAAACACTGCACTGCTTTCATTAGGGTCCTATATCAGCGCTGACCCTTAAATCCTGCCTTCATATTTTTACCTATATTTGTGCTTCTCTCGGTTAATGCTCAACTTACATTGCAGGAATGTAATACATGCAGTGTTGGGTTAGTTACCTTAAAATGGGTAAGACTGTACTTAAAAGGGGCCTTCATAAGACTGTCATGAAACCTTTATAATCACTTAATGTCATTAAGTGTAATTTGTTAGTTAAATCATTTTAAATGCAAAGGTGCCATTGTTTGTTATGACAACTTGACAAACAAATACATCCCAGCTAGTCATCATCTTTGTCGTGACAACTTAACATTACTAAGACAACATGACTTGTCATAAATCCATCATAAACATAACTGTCAGGAGGCATAATAATTGTGTCATAAATATTTTTCTGATGTACAGTGGAACAAACTATTTGTCATTAAAATGTCTCATTGAAAGGGTCATTACTCTGTCAGATCATTTATAACAGTATTTTTAATACTCCATTTTAATTCTCCATTTCCACCTGGGGATACTCTTCCCGAGGCCCTCAGACTATGCAGAGTCACTGATTCGATCCAAGACCAACGATGAGATGATCCCAAGGTTTCCATATCCTGGACCGGGCCGTATCCTGAGCAGCTACTGTGGTGGTCATGGAGGAGTGGAGAACGTGAGACTGATTCCTGTGACGCTCCAGGGACGAGTCTTCGCTGAGGCCAGCTTCCAGCCTCCGCCGCTGAGAGTGCAGCTCTGCACAAGACGTTTGGCCAGCGGAGAAATTAAAATGGTCGTGCCCAACTGAGTCTGGTTTCTCTCAAGGTTTTTTTCTTCACTTTCACCAATTAGTGAAGTTTTTTTCCCTCTCCGTTGTCGCCTCTGGCTTGCATGGTTTGGGATCTGTAGAGCTGCGCATCGTTGGATTTGCTCTTCAGTGTTTGGACTCTCAGTAGTGATTTTTAAACCACACTGAACTGAGCTAAACTGAACTGAACTTAAACACTAAAAAACTAAACTACACTGTTCCAATTTACTATGACCTTCTATGTGAAGCTGCTTTGACACAATCTACATTGTATAAGCGCTATACAAATAAAGGTGAATTGAATTGAATTGAATTAATATTTAATGACATTTTAATGACAAAATCAGCTTGTACCGATGTAGTTAAGGTCAAAAAGAATTAATGACGCTTTTATCAAATTCCTAACATGTTTATAATGGCTTTATGACAATCATGTTTATGACAGATTTATGACAAGTTATGTTGTCTTAGTAATGTCAAGTTGTCATGACAAACAAAAACAAGGTTGTGATGTATTTGTTTATTTCAAGTCAAGAACAGCCCTTCAAGTAAAGTTTATTCATTCGTTTTCCTTTGGCTTAGTCACTTCTTTATCAGGGGCGACCACAGCAGAATGAACCACCAACTATTCTGGAATATGATTTACGCAGCGGATGCCCTTACAGCTGCAGCCCATTACTGGAAAACACCTATACACTCTCACACTAACACAAACACTCATACACGCCAATTTAACTTTATAGCGCATGTGTTTTACTGTGGTGGTAACCGGAACACCCGGAGGAAACCCACGCCAACACGAGGAGAACATGCAAACTCCACACAAAAATAACAACTGGCCCAGCCGGGACTAAAACCAGCGACCTTCTTGCTGTTAGGCGACAGTGCTAACCACTGAGCTACAGTGCCATAACACAAGTAATGTGTTACCAAAAAACTTAATTCATTAATAATTAATACTTACATCATTAAACCTGTATTTAAATTACTTTTAAAATAGGGTATGTGTGAGGGACTTTTAATTTGTCAGTAACCTGGGTCAATCGCTTCCAGTGAACTGTTCTGTATGCCATTACAAAATCGGCGCATTTAGGGTCTGTTTTCTTTAAAAATCAGTGATCTCCACTACCTGAGTGATATGTGACCTAAAGTGGGTCCCAGATTGTACATGAAGTACTGCATTAAATTACATTTTTCCCCGCCATGTCTTTAAATTATGAACATATATTTTACCCCAGTATATTTAACGGAGCTTCTGCGCTAGCCTGCTAATCCTGACGGGTGCATGCGTGTAAACTGCTTTTCATCTTGTTTTACGCTTGAGCAACTAAATGAATGCCAAAATCTATTTAACTGATTATATTTTAATTACATTACAACATCGATGCTGTAAAAGCAACCGTATAAAATGGAAAAAAAAAAAGTCACATTAACCGTTCACCGGAAGTTTATCAGTATGGGAAGAAACACTAGCTCAGCCAGCCTGATCTCAAGAGAAAACGTAAGTATTTTACGTTTTGACAGTTTAGTGGCTAATTCGTACGAATTCGTACGAGTTCAGTCGTACGAAATGGTACGATTTTAAAAAGGAGGCGTGGCACCTAACCCCTAAACCCAACCGTCATTGGAGGATGAGCAAATCGTACTAAATTGTACGAATTAGCCACTAAAAAAAAGTTACGAACTGCCGTGAGATTGTGTTGGCTCAGCATATACCCTATTATTTTGTCTGAAACATAACTTAATTACTCAATAAGAAATGTATCAACCTGACTTGACCCTACTTAATATCCCTAAAAATCCCTCAATACATAGATAACAGAAATTGAACTCTTTAAATTCTTGAAATTGTACTTTTATTTAAAAAAACTTATCTTGAAATGGACATTTTACATAAAGCTCAAAATGTGATTTATCAAAAACACCTTATTTCATAAAAAAAAATTATAAATTAATGACACCATATTTTATAAATATCATATGTTGACAAATTGAGTATTTCATTGGTTCTTAGGCATGTGTAACTGTTGGACAAATCTAATATTCTGTAGCATATATAATGTTTTTAATTATATATTCATTATAAATCAGGTAAGTCACATTCTAAGTCAATCTATCTCTTTTGTATTCTGAAGTGCTGTATAATACCTCAGAAATTGGTAGTGTTTGCTTTGCTTTGACTTTTATGTTGTTAATTTTTGTGAAATCCTTATTGCAACAGAGAAATACTGAGAAATCTCTGTAGACTGATGGTATTTCATGCCATTCAGTCTTATAATCTTAAATGTGAGCAAAAATTATCCATTTAGACATCACTCTAGAGAATCATTCAACAACTAGCTCTAAAGTGACGTTTGTGAAATGGCAATGGTTCCTGCTGTTCTGACGTCAGCTGCAGATGTGAATGAATGGTGGCAGAAAGTAGTTCCGTGTAGAAAAGGATTCTTGAGACTCTCTGAGATTGATTTTCTTTTTTATACACACGATAAAGCCGTCGAACTGTTGTATAAATGCAATATCACACGAGTAGCAGTGAGATATGGCTGTATATCGTCACTGGTGGGACACTAAGGCACTTGACCTGCGGCCTCGAGCCAACACTCGCCTCCCACTGGTGCTGATATACAGCCATATCGTACTGCTGCTTGTGTAATATTGCGCATATATACATACAGTTGAAGTCAGAATTATTAGCCCCCCCCTGAATTATTACATCCTCCCATCCACCCCCCCCGTTTATTTTTTTCCCCAATTTCTGTTTAATGGAGAGATTTCTTCAACACATTTCTAAACATAATAGTTTTAATAACTCATTTCTGATAACTGATTTATTTTGTCTTTGCCATGATGACAGTAAATAATAGATCATTCAAGACACTTCTATGCAGCTTAAAGTGACATTTAAAGGCTTAACTAGGTTAATTAAGTAAACTCTGCAGGTTAGGATATTTAGGCAAGTTATTGTATAATGATGGATTGTTCTGTAGACTATCGGGAAAAAATATATAGCTTAAAGGGGCTAACAATTTTGACCTTAAAATGTTTTTTAAAAAAATTCAAAACTGCTTTTATTCTTGCCGAAATCAAACAAATAAGACTTTCTCCAGAAGAACAAAATATTATCAGACATACTGTGAAAATGCCCTTGCTCTGTTAAACATCATTTGGGAAATATTTAAAAAAAGAAATTCAAAGAGTGGCTAATAATTCTGACTTCAACCGTGTGTGTATGTATGTATGTATATATATATATATATATATATATATATATATATATATATATATATATACACATACATACATACATGCATACATACGTATATACATATAAGTACATATAGTACATTAAAAGTGACTATTTACATGACCTAAAAATGAAAAGCTATATTCAATTACAGTAACTAGTCACTTTGGAACTGAAGGCATCCAACACTGTTTACATGAGTTCATACATTAACATCTGAGGGAGAAAAAAAACATGTTTGGATGCCACAAAGACTGTAATACAGTACCTGTTAGTTGTGCCTCAAGGGAATGATCAAATTCCTTGGATTTAGCTCAGGTACTCCAGGCTATTCAATTAACTTCTGTTAGTTCGAATTAAATTCAAACGTTTTTTCCTAGCTTTTGAGCCCCAGCGGACGCTCTCCCTTCATAATTTATTAAACAAACACCGGAATATTTGTTCTTCCCTAGCTAATGAGAAATATGAGCCAGTTTATTCTTTCTCTCCTGGCAAAAGTCTTTGGCGGTTCCTGTTGCTTTTCACACTTTTATTCGGCCGCTCGGAGGGAGAACTAGAAAGTGCAATGCTCCGAAACACAGCCTAGATTGCTGCTTTTCCCCTGATACACTTTTAAAGTCCCACTTTTATTCTTAAAGGCTCTTGATTTGGTTTTGGAGTCTCCTGCAATGCATTTATGTCCATTCAAGGTCAAACAACACTTCTGTGCTTTCATAATATGCACAGCAGCATCAGCTCTTTCTCTTACGGTGTTTGAAACAGTTGCTTCAAGGATTCAGTCTGATGTCACATGACCCAGTCTAAAGAACTATTAATATCAAGGCATATGTCCAATTCTAGCGATTATTAATAGTGGAAAAGGGTGATAAAGATGATCAAAACATTCCTTACATCAAGAAAAAAGTAATTTTAGGATTTAAAGGCTACTTTAAAGGAATCCACAAGAAACAAAAGGTTCTTTGTAGCATTGAGGGTTTCATAAAGACCTTTAACGTTAACTCTTGTGTGCTGTTGGGGATGTTTTCATCCACTCTGGGGTGATTTTGAGTCTTAATTTGGCCACAACGTTTTCTGTGATTCAGCTATTAGAATGATTTTTGAACAAAAACTCAATGGTGTTCGGGTTGAAAACATCCACATAATTAAACTGCTGCAAAATGCATCAAATTAATCTTTTATTATTATTATTATTATTATTATTATTATTATTATTATTATTATTATTATTATTATTATTATAATTTTTTGCATAAATCTGTTTATCAACCTCAGTCCTGATCAAAACTACTAAATCGTTTTGAAAATTACAGGATTTTAACTCTTAACTTGCTAAATTCATAAATGATGTCACTGATTTGGTAAAAAAAAAACACAAAATTCTCACTTATTTTCAATATGAAAAGTAATTGTGGACTGGATTTTTTTTTTACTTTTCATCACAGCCTTGGACATGTGAAAGATTAGTAACAGCATTGCCTTTGATGCATTGTTTTGTTTTTGTGCAGCATAATTACTGTTGGTGGCTGTTTTTGCCCCATTGACCCATTATAACCACAATTTTTTGATTGCAAAACCATGACACCATATAATCATGTATTTTTGATTGTCTGTGGTTTTCCTTATTGGGAAGAGGTAAAATTAGTCATTTTTACTGTTGATCATCAGTTGGCACCATTAACCCTTTTAGATAGACCTGTGCAAAAAAATAATAATAATAATAAATAAATGAAAAAAATTTGGATTTTCTATGACGTTACATGGAGTATAACAGCAAATAAAAGTGTGTGTATGTGTGTCTGTGAGTACCTTAATGTGTCTGAGAAAATCTAAATATGCACATTAGCTCTCAGAATTATATGGAGTAAACAAAGACTGTATTTATGCACCCGCTGCCTATTGACGTTATTCGCAATATTAATCAGAATCTGAATACTAATCAGATGCATTTTTACAGCAGTTTCATTTAGTGGATGTTTTCATAACATAACACAATATATATATATATATACATAACACAATATACATAACACAAGGTAGTAAATTTGAACAGTGCACAAGGGTTAATGAACATTTTCAGGTTCTTTTTACGGGAAACATTTATGTGTTTTTTGACAAAAAAAAAAAAAAAAAAGATTTCTATTAGCACTAATGGTTCCATAAAGAATCGTTACCAATGCATTGTGGGTTCCATTAAGAAATTTTCATATCAATGGAACTTTTGGACAAAAGGTTCTTTATAGGATTTTGCTTGCTTGCTTGCTTGCTTGTTTGTTTGTTTGTTTGTTTGTTTGTGTATTTATTTATTTTATGAACATTCCTCACACTCAAAAGTATAAGTTTACTTTTGGGATAAATGGTCTATTGGGACCAATGATCATATAATATAATCCTTAATGGGACAGTTCAACAAAGAACCTTTAACATTAATAGAACTTTTTAGCTGAAACAGGTTTTTCATATTATTAAATAATTTATCATCACTTAAATGTTATTTAGAGAACTAATAAATATGACTTATTTTTTCTTCATGGCATTGAAAACCTTCATTTCTGATCAATATTTAATAAGACAAATTATTTTTTGCATATTTTTAAACTCTTTATTTATAGTCCAGACAGCCAATGCAAGTCATAATACTGTGCGATCTACTGTAGTCAATGAGAAAAACAAAACAAAACTGGATTTGGAGCTCTGCACATCTGCTGCACGCAGCTTTCTGGTTGTCCCTCCAGTGCGGCCCACGACTGCTGGGTCGACACGGATAATAAAGATGAGTTTTCCAATAATTCATCAGGGGGCTTGAATGACAGCTGCTACAGGACACTGTGCCAGGAAATATGGGGTGGGAACGACAGCTCAAGGTCCCCCCTTATTTTTTTTTTTGGAAAGAAAGTCAATAGCCAAGCAACTTAAAGGGATAATTCACCCAAAAAAGGTCATTTTGATTTACTCAGTTTTAAACCTTTATGAGTTTCTTGCTTCTGTCGAACACAAAAGCAGATATTTCAAAGCTGGAAACCCATAACTGTTGACTTCCACATTTTTCAGTGAACTAGCTTTTCTAATTTTCTGATTCTGTTGTTGTTTTGATTTTGTAGGTCAAATTCTGCTCTGCTTGACATGAAACATTGGTCAAAATTTTAAATAAGGAACTAAGAAGAATAAAAAAGAAAAGAAAATAGAGTACACATTTTACAAAAAATAAATCAAAATCAAATGAAATAAAAAAATAATAATAAAATAATAATATAACAATTACTTACAATTACTTAAATTAAATTAAATTAAATTAAAT